>NC_062217.1:80044635-80267866 GCF_902686445.1 Sciurus carolinensis
TTTTTCTAGCAGATATAATTGGTATTTCAGCAATATGCATTTGGTGACTCAAGTCTGGGAATAAGATGCAACAGAAGATATCACCTTGGAGGTTACTTTCTGGAATATTAATCATACAGATCACCCAAATACTAGTTTGAGAATTTATCTATTAACTCCAAATCTCAAGAAATGATATGACTTTTCTCAGTAACTTTATGACTATTCTCAAAGTCTGTTTATCTTTTCTTTTACTGCCCAGTCCTACTATCACACTTTCTTCCCCTGAAATATGATCATGATCCTAAGTATCCTAATGGTCTGGTTATTGAGGTCCCTGCTTTACACCTAACATCCCTTCCCTGCACTAGGACACAAAATTTCAGAATACAAAAATGCTTATCTTATTGGTACATTCCCTGGGTAAGGGTTTTCATATTAAAAAAAAAAAAAAACAAATACCACTATTTCTACTTTAAAAAAAGGAAGAAATACAAGCCAGCATTTTAATTTCATCAAAACATGCAGAAAACCATAACTGTAGAGTGCAATGTTTAATTCTGAAATATTTTGTCCTGTATTAACCTTTATTAGGATGCTCTTTGTTAGTGCCTCATATTATCATGTCCAATAATAAATATATTTGTTTGACTTTGAACAATCCAATTTGGTCTCTTTTGTTTGTATAACAAAGAGAATCTCCTGGCATTCCTGGTTTCTAATTTTAAAGTTCAGCATTTCATTTGCATTTTTACTGAGGTTATCCTACGGTTTAAATTTACCTTAAAAAACACTTTGAGTTACTTTTGTTTTGCTGCTACAACTGCTGTGTCTTGTATCCACTGGCATTGATTTTCCATAGATGAACACCTGCATGCTACCTGACTTAGAGAATGAATTTATTGTTTCCATTGCCTCACTGGTAACCAAAATTTCACACATAATAATTTTTTTGGCCCTTAAAACAATCAGCCTCCAATAAAAAAAGCCTATTCCTTCTACAAAGCTAGTTTTCATTTTAAAATAAATGTATTCCTCCATAGTAAGCTTCATTTACTAAGTAAGCCCTAACCAAATTTTAAGTAAGCAAATGTTATGTACTCTCATCTCTTTGAGCATGTTTCTCCCCTGTCTCTTATCTAAGTAAGACTTCAACTACATAAAACCCTTTTAACTCTTCAAAACTCATTTGAGTCCATAAAATTGTTTGCATCTACAACTTTTCCAAGTATCAAAGCTTTCATGTTCTTATTGCAAACATTTCAAACCAGTTCTTTCTAAATTAGGTGAGGATAAACAATATTAATTTACTTAGAGGTAGTTTAACGGTTTGTTAACCTCAATTTATTTTCATTTACATAGTTTCAGAAGTTTAGAAATTCTCTAGAAAATCAAAATGGAAATTTTCACAGTGAAAGAAAAGACATATCCCAGGAAGGTACGTGTCCACCACTTACAGGGTCATATAAACACAGCCCTTAGAATCATCTGATTCACACCATGTGGCTCGGTTTTACCACTCCTTGGTGTCTATAATGAAGAATTAAAGTCATCAGATGACAGTAACACATACAAACACACAACTGTCAAACTATGGACCTGCCTAGGTATCCATCAACAGATGAATGGTTAAAGAAAATGTGGTATGTATTCACAAAGGAGTTTTATACAGCCATTAAAAAAAAAGATGAAATCATGTAATTTGGAGGAAAATGATAGAACTTGAAACCACCATGTCAATCCAAAGCAGCTAAACTCAGAATGTACAGCTGCATGTTTTCTCCTAAAGTGGAAGACAGACAGGAAAAAGGAAAAGAAAGATGGGGTCGGGTTCCCTTGAAAATTAAAGGGAGACCAGTGGGGCAGGGGAAAGGGACCAGAAAGGGGTGAGAGAGGAGGGGAAGAGGGACCACAGCGGAATGATACTGGCTACATTCTGCTGTTGCACTGTGTGCATGCACAAACATGCTACAACAAATGTCACCATCATGCACAACTACAGTGCACCAAAAACGACAGAAAGAGGGTGGGGGGAAGGATTTGTGAGTTCTCTGATTAAAAAAAAATAATAATCTGCTTCAACATCTGAGTTTTCTGAATGGAAAAGCTTGTGCCCCAGAGATCAGGGTTATCCATCATGTAACCTACAGTGCCACGTAGTCTCCCTTAAGGTATTCCTGTGTTTCATTTCACTCCTTACCTCTGAACCCACAGATTCCCTAAACTCTTTTACATACCAAATCTTAATAGTAATGTTTCTAGATTTTCATGACAAGAAACTGTGTGTAGAGCGAGTTTTTAAGGAAAGCGTTATGAGTAGTTTTACGTTCCGGGAGTACCTGGGATTTATATTGCATCTAACTAAATATCAAACAACAGATATTCTTAGCATTCATAACATCCCTAAATAAGTTGAGGACCATTTTTATGTCCATTTCATGGAGGAATAAAGTTGCTTACAATCTTGTGGCCTATTTATCCCTCATATTAAATTTCTTTTGTCTAAAATTAAGTCAGGTTTGCCTTTGTGGAGATAAGAAAAGTTAAATTTAGACTTTGTATACAATGCTATATTCAAAAGAAATTACATATTATATTCAGAAAATAATTTAAAATTCATGTTCTAATTATTTTTCTGCATATGCTTTAAAGCTAGTTGCTACATACACTTAAACAAATTAAAAATTATTCAAGTGGCATATACATTGTAAATGAATATCTCATTTAAGAATCAAATAAAAAACACATTCAAAAATGCAGTTAAGGACTGGAAGGAAAAAGCTGTAGTTTTCACCTGCAGATCTACAGCAGGAGTTGCAGAGTAGGGATTATCCAATTCTTCACTTATTTTTTGAGTTGTATCTCTTATCTACTCGGTAATTAGATCCAAAAAGGAAAAAGATAGCAAGATCCAAAGCAAAAATAGTACTTTGTTCCATTTTGCCTCCAACTCTTCTTATTTCCAGAAGTTTTACCTGGGAGTAAGTAGCACGGACAGTTTGAGTTCTACTTCTGCTCCACCTAGTCCCCCTGCAATTCTGTGACGAGTCCAAAAGCAGGGGAAGGTATGGTAGGAGTACAGCAGGGAGTTGAATAACGTCAATTAGTAATAACTCAGCAGTAAATTCCTAGAAATACTCTGCACAAGCCCGCAAAGTCTGACGCTGGGAAAGTCCCCAAACAAGGACCTTTAAAGCAAGGGAGAGTTGGGACGCCACAGTCGCCCCATTTATTGGTGTGTGTGTATCCGGGATCCGGGGTTGTTTGATTTTAGTACTGGGGATTGAACCCAGAGGCCCTTAACCATTGACCCACATCCCCAGCCCTTTTCATTTCTGCCTCTACTTTTATTTTGAGACAGGGTCTCACTAAATTGCTTAGGGCCTCACCAAATTGCCAGGCTGACTTTGAATCTGCCATCCTCCTGGCTCAGTCTCCTGAGCGGAGTCCGCTGGGATTACAGGCTTGCACCACCACCCGACAGGGGCTCTGGATTTTTAACTGGGGAAAGTGGAATGAATTTGCTCCAATGAGGGAAGGGAGGCGAGGGGACGTCTGAGCTCGGCCACCACAGCGCGCCGGCTCTGCAGGGCAGACTCGGATCTTCTGCCGCGGAGATTTCTTCCGCCTTCGGGAGCCGACTGAGCACCACAGAGAGCAAGAAGGTCGGGCGTGGAGGGCCGGGGTCCCTGGCGGCGGGTGGGAGCCCGGACGGGGCGTGAGCTGCAAGGACGGCGGCGACTCGACTTCCTCGGTCGTCCCCGATGCCAGGCGGCAGGGCCAGCGCGGCGGACTAAGCGTGGAAAGGCGCCTTGCCGGCCGGCTCAGCCTCCAGGACCAGCGCTCAGGAAATGCCTGGTCCGCGAGGAGCCACCCACGTCGGAGGGCCCCGCGACCCTGGCTGGGTCTGTGGCACTCAGCAGCCAGGGAGCGGCGCCCGACTGCCACACAGCCACCTGCCCAGAAGGCAGCGAGAAAGGCACCCGGCGCTCAGGACCTGGATCACCTCCGGGAACAGACTCCCAACCCTGAGGATGAGCGTTTCCAAAGGCTACGTGAGTGACCAGAGGGGAAGGGGGCTTTATAAATGTATAGCTAGTCTTTTATTTGTTCTCCCAGATGTAGATTATTCAGTAGTTCATTAATATAACACTATAATCAAATAAAATAATATGCACGGGTTATGATTTTGAAAAATGTTTAAGAAATATAAATATAAATGGACCTTTGAGATGAACACATTTTCAGAACAATTTCTTACCTTTAAGTCATATTTAGGTCACTGTGTTTTTCACATTATTCACAATTTTTATAATTTGAAATGGGACAAATCAATATCTATTTTAAATTCATTGGTTTATAAAATAGTTGACATGACTTGAAGGAAAATCTTGTGAGGACTATGGGTGCATTGTTGTAAAAAGCAACTTCCTGAGCTTGGGAAAAAATAGCTATTTTAAAGTAGGAAAAACAGGTTTGTTGAAATTATAACGGATGACATATCTCTTTTAATATGTTCTGGTTAAATACCTAGTTGGTTTTTTGTTTGTTGCTGAGGATGATTATAAACACTGGTTTTGGTAGCAATGGTGGTGGGAGGAAATTCATGAAACAAGGAGAACAGCCTTGAAGACCTCAGTAGGGTATGGTTAATAGAAACATCCTTGAAGGAAGCATATGACACTCCTAAGAGAAAAATATTGAGCCGGCATGGAATGCATTACTCCTGAAAAGTAAAGATACAATTATTTTTCCCTGTGTTGGAATGGGTGAGGGTAGATTACATTTAAAGATGAGCACGGACATTTTTAGGATGTGGGTGTGAATTGTTGACTTGATTGGATTAGGAGATGTCTAAGATTAAGGCTTCTGGGTATGTCTATGAGGGTCTCTGTAGGAATGATTCACTTGTGGAAAAACAAACTGAGGGGGAGATTCACTCTAAATGTGGGCAGTGCAGTCCAACAGGTTGGGGTCCTGGATGGGACACAAAGGTAGAAGGACAAAAAGGTGGAAGCAGCAGCAGATACAAGCTCAGTTCATCTTGAGTGGGTGACCTCTGAGGACTTCAGACTCCAGTTCCTTCAGGGTCCCAAAGTAGACTGACTGGAGACTTTCCAGGGAGAGTCCAGGCCTTTGGTCCTGGACTGGGGTTGCATACTTGTTCCCTACTACTCTGAAGCTCAGCTTCTTGGATGGAGCAGTTACTGGTACCTCCAACACTCTAGCCTGCAGATGGCTGTTGTGGGACTATCCAGTTTCTGGTCCTGTAAGCCAATCTAATCAATCCCCTTTTTATAATCATACTTTCATATATATTGTCTTGGTTCTGTTCTTCTAGAGAACCCTGGCTAATACCGAGTGCAATTCCTTGCAACAGGCTCATGTAAAACCCAAATTCTATTTTTGTTTTTGATAGATCGGTAAGAATGATCAAGTATTTTTTGTTACTATTACACTGCTATTGTTATTATTTTCAGGATATGGGAGATGATATGATTAAAAGCATCGATTGGGGAAAAAAACCAACTTTGTGAGTGGTAAATTCCCAGTTCAGAAGAAAACATTTTATGTTACTCTTTTACTTAGGGGAGTACGATGTCGGGGTGCCGCGGACCCCCAGCCCTTCGGCGTGGCCAAGATGGCGCCTGGCAAGGTGCCAAGGAAGTGCTGAGAACAAAACCAGGTACCTCCAGCAGACTAATACTCTCTGCCAACAAGTGGCGTATTTTGAGGAAGTTAATGTGATTGGTCATGGGTCCTCGTGGACACTGCATGATTGCTATATCCACACTATTGTGCTCCATTACTGTCCATGCTTTCCCCTCGTGATCTATAAGCTGATTGGTTGTTGTATGTAATGTAAGGCGCTTGCAAGAGCGGCCTGCGGCTGCTGGCCAGCCAGAAGAAGCAGACTGCAGAAAATAAAGAACTTGCCCTGATCCGGTTTCGTGTTTCTCTGCGGGCAGGGGACGCGATAGATGGTGCCGAAACACCCGGGAACGAGAAAAAATATAAGGGTAAGTTCACATAAGTTTTCAAATCAAGAAAAATTAGTTTGAGAGTTCAAAAGGTGAGACGTCTCGAGGTTCGCGGAGCAGCGACAATTCATTACAGGAGGTTCCCCAGCAGAGGGACAATTCATTACAGGAGGTTCCCCAGCAGAGGGACAATTCATTACAGGAGGTTCCCCAGCAGAGGGACAATTCATTACAGGAGGTTCCCCAGCAGAGGGACAATTCATTACAGGAGGTTCCCCAGCAGAGGGACAATTCATTACAGGAGGTTCCCCAGCAGAGGGACAATTCATTACAGGAGGTTCCCCAGCAGAGGGACAATTCATCACAGGAGGTTCCCCAGCGGAGGGACAATTCATCATAAGAGGTTCCCCAGAGGAGGGACGATTCATCATAAAAGGTTCCCCGTGGGAGGGACGATTCAAGTGGTACCAAACTGTGTGCGTGTGTGAGTGAGCGTGTGTGCGTGCGCGCGCCTGTCTTTTGTTTGTGTGTTTAAACTAGTAAACTACCTCGTAGTCATGGGAACGGATCTGTCTAAGATTAGAATGCAGCGGCCTCTTAGAGAACTTTTAAAAAAATCACGGAACACCATTGAAGGCAAACACGGCCTTCAAGTTCCTAGATACTGTAGAGAAAGTCTCTCCGTGGTTTTTAGACGAGGGATTATTAAATCTTCCTCAGTGGGAACAGCTAGGAGAGGATCTGCGTGACGCGGAGAGACGCGAGCCTTTGCCAATGGGAACTCTGGCAATATGGTCACTTGTTAATAATCTTGTTTGATGCAGCAAGGTAAATCAAAAAACCCTTTTAGGGATTTAAAGGGGCCTTTAGAAGAAGGAAGTCAGATCTTAGAAGAAATTAAAGAGGAACGATCATGTTCTCAGTCTTCAAAAAGAGTGGGAACATAATATAGTAGCCATAGTCCCCACAAGTATTGGGAGATAATTGTTTCATGATTTTCTACATTCAAACCTAATCTGATTTCTCAACCAGGTAAAAAAAGGGTTAAAAAGTCCTGGGTGATCCTCCCTCCCCCCTGCCTGGCCTTGTCAAAGCCTACAATGGATTATAAATTACAGCAGTCTCAGCGGGAAGGAGGAGGGGTAACCTAAAGAAAAGAAAAAAAAAAAAAAGGGTGTCCGTTTTAAACTTAACTAACTTATTTTCTAGGATTCTTTGTTTGTTTTGTTTTTCTTTAATGCTGTATTTTTGAGCTCATAATTTTGATCCTACATACCTAGGTTAATGATTTTTTTCTTTTTGATCAGTTCTATTTTTTATTCAACTGAAGTTTTTAAACATCTGTTTCATTGCAATGAACATTTACCTATAAAGTTACAAGGCCTTTGATTTTATGTTATCTGTATGTCGTGCTGTCTAATGTCATATTTTGTCAAAACTGAGCGCTCTTAAAATTAAAATTTAAAAATGGATCCAAATACTTTTATTCACATGATTTAAAAAGGTTCAATTTATATTGGGTAAACTAATAAAAGTAAAATATCTTTGAAAATAACTTACAAGTCTCCAGGTGGTCAAACTAATGAAATGTTATTGTTAAACAATGTCTAATATCAATTGCTTCTAGGACTTTTCTTCAGCAGGAAAGAGGCAACGGATCCTGTTCAGGACACTTGTCTGATATCTTGGTTTTTATAAAATAAATAAATTGGAGTTAACATGTATGGGATTACTCAAATGTGTTTGTAGAGACGTCTGGTTAATTTACAAAGTTAAAATGCTAATTGTTAAATAACATCAAGTACTTTTAACTTCTTAAATTACATGGGGTATCATACTTAAACATTCTTGGTGTTTTCATAGGTTGGTAAATAAAAAGAAAAAAGAAATGTTTCTGAGTAAGAAAGTCTGTGTGTAAGTAAAGGACAAGTTTCAACAAGTCTCTTAAGTTTTATTCTTTAGAACAATTAGTCTTAAAAATTGGGGTGTATACAATTATGGTTAAACAACTGTTAAAGTATTGTACTGTGTTACAGAGTCTAAATTTTTCTTTAAAAACTAAATTTGGTAAGAAAAAAAGGTGTCAAGGTAATTGTGAAATGGTTTCTAGTTGTATATTAAATGTGTTCATATTTTTCAGGTATACAAGTTTTAAAGCAGGAAATTTATCAAGCTGCTATTCTCCAGATAAACTTGTCTGTAATGGTAATTTTAAGCTTATAAAGAGTAAATTTCATTGGGGATTAATTTCTATCATTTAGTGTTCTATTAGAGGACCTGTTATCAATAGGATATATGTAAAATTGGTTATATGTTACATTGAGATAAAAAATTTCAAATGTAAATGTATTTCTAAACATTAGAGCCTGACTTGTTTAAAGGTTAATTTTGTGAAACATGAAAATATTTTGCCACTTTGACACACAAAAGGAAAGTTAAAAGCTCTCTCAGCCTTTCTTTGATTCATGTTTTAGATACAATGTTAAATTGTGTTAATTATAAAGTTTGCATAGACTCAGGAAACAGTATATGTAAACTACTTAATGATATTTAAGGAAGAAGCAAAGATCAACATCAGAATTAGAACACTTAAGATCTATAAAGAGTCACGCCTTACCTGAGATAAGGCTCTGCCTCTCACCTTACTACATGTTAGAGTGACTCCAAAATAAGTCAGACTTCAGCTTATTTAAAGTTATAATCAAAAGATTGGTTTTTGTTGTAAAATTACTATGATCTCAAATAGGAAATATAATGTGGTTCTCAGTCAAAATTCAAGATAGCTATTATACAAGCAGAATATATTTTTACTCTTGCTAATTTCATTTTGTAAAACTGTTACCTGTTAATGTTTTACAAAAGTAGCTGCTTCAAAAACACACGCAACCTAGGTAACTTATGATAATAAGCCATCACCTATAAAACAGATAGTGGTAACTTCCAGAACTAATACAGACTCCAGTTAGATAAAAGGGTAAATAACTGTAAAGTTATGAACATTAAAGTTAAAGCCCAGTACTCTCACTCTATGACTGGTAAAACTGGCTTGCTGGATGATTAAGATCAAACTTAGAGATTGGAATTAAATACAGAAGGCAAGATAGGCCAGTATTTGGATCTTTTGCCCTCAGTCAGCCTGAACCCAGGGAATAAGAGGACTTCTCTAAGGAGTGCTGCAACTCTGGGTCACACAACCTCCTGATCAAGGAGATTGTTGAGACTAGAGGATCCTGGACACCCAGCAAAACAGTAAAAACCAAAATATAGCCATTCTTGGGCATTTAAAAGAAATAATAATTAAATGTAACTTAAGATGTACACTTATGTTAGTCCACTAGACTAAAGACTGGAAGCTACAAATGAAAGAAAGATTCTTCAGCAAATGTGCCTGATAACAATCAAGAGAAACTGCCAGAGTCAGAAGTTTTTAGTCAGTTTAAGGCCTGCAGATCTTCCTAAGCTACACAGGTAGACTTAATCTATGTTTGCTCGTATGATTACCTAGCCCTAAGTAACAGAAATATAGAGCTCTCTACTAAACACAGGTTATACCAATAAAGGGATATTTTACAGAATCAGATGACTTAAGTAGCTTAACTATATTTTTGGGGATATCTATGACATTAAGAGTTAAATGTTGTGTTTACATTCCTGATAACCTGGACTATGTTAAAGTTCCCAAATAAAGGCCTTGTCCTTTCCAGCCTTTGCTAGGTCTAGTTATGGGAACAATTTCTCAGTTCTTCCACCTCCTGGTGAAAGATTGACTTCTGTCATTTTCATGATACTCAGTGGCATGTTCCAGATGCTGCAACATTTACTTTGTACTAATTTCATTTCAGTACTCATGTCTTTTTGTTCTTCTATCATAGAAGCACCCACCCCCAGATGACTTTACAACCTGCTCCTCCCCAACCTGACTTCTACCTCGGACCCCTCGATTGACCCGATTTTTAAAAAAGGAACTCCAAACTGCTTGCCCCTCACTGCCCCCTTTCAGCTTCGAAGCAGCCAGAACGACCGACGCCCCCTTTTCCTTAAAGCAGTTGGGAGTTCCTCTAGCTAAAGCGGAGAATGAAGCCAGAATTAAGGACAGGTAGTTAGTGTAGAAATAGGGAATCGGGTCAATTCGAGGAAATGAAGCCATGAAGCCATCTGCCTTTGCAAATGTCAAGGATCTCCGGAGCCCATTGATTACCAAATTTACCTGCCTATAGGGGATGTAGGGTGCGCTCACTTCTCGGGACTTTCAAAATATCAGCTTTCTCCCTGCCGGGAGAAGTCTGTATTATTCCCTTTAAACAATCCAAACTATGGTCCTTACTCAACAGTACCAAATGATTAAGCAAACTGATAACCGAGACAGGATGGACAAATGGATATAAGATTCTATCCATGATAAACAAAAAGGGGGAATAGAGGAGACCTTCAGGTCCCCTAAAGATAAACTTTCTCTTTGTCTCTTTGTTTGGGTTTTTTTTTTTTTTTAACTCTGGGTAATAAGGGTAACCAGTGCTTTACTGGAGCTGCGGCTCAGTTTGTGTGTTTCCACGGAATAAACTAACTTACAACCTCTTTTTAGTCTCTTAGGAGGAACAGTTCAACTATGTAACAAAACAACTGCTTCTCTCAATTGTACTTCAGATTTGTGCTATCTCTCAATGTTAAAATGCTTCTAGGTTCCTGCTGGCAGACTTAATGTGTGTTCCTACCTTCCTACCAGTCCCAGTCTCTGTTACAGATGATGAATTGCCAGTATTGCTTTCCAGAAATAAGAGGGACTTTGGAATCACCGTAGCAGTCGTTACCACCATAGTTGCATCAGCAGCAGCAGCCGCCGCAGCAGCTGTAGCCTTGACGACATCAGTACAGTCAGCAACTAAGCTTAATGAAGTGGTCCAGCAGACAGCTACTGCTTTGTCTACTCAACAAACAGTGCATCAACACCTAAAAGCAGGACTACTTTTGGTAAACCAGCGTGTGGACTTACTTCAAGAACAAATGGACCTTTTACAAGAACTGTTAAGCGTGGGGTGTATTTATCATCTGCCGGGACTGTGCATTACACCTGTAGCTTATCATAATCTTAGTTATGCAGCAAATTTGTCTAAAATCATATCTACTCAGCTATGTGCCAATTGGTCTTATAAATTTGATAATCTTACTGCCATTCTTAGATCACAAATTGTTAGCCTTAATTCTACTAGAGTTAATGTAGCCCCTATATCTGAAATGCAAAATTGGTTATCTTCTTCCTTCAGTTTTGTAAAGCAATGGGCAGGAATGGGAGCATTGTGTGTGTTTATGATCATTGCAATTGTCTTCCTCACACGCTTTATCATGCGTATATGCCAAGTTCATGCCAGAGATCGCATCATTTTCCATCAAGCCATGATGGCCTTAGAGGCTGGCAGCTCTCCTCAAGTCTGGCTGAGCATGCTGGATCGGTAGTCAACGACGGGTAAGGAAGGAGGTAACTGCGTACCGACCTAAGACAGGAGCTGTAGCATGCTCTGCAGTTATCCGATGACGGGTAAGGACGATGGTTGACCACTCCGCCTAAGACAGGCACGATCCCAAGCCAGCATTCTTTTAATAAATAAAAAAGGGGGAGCTGTCGGGGTGCCGCGGACCCCCAGCCCTTCGGCGTGGCCAAGATGGCGCCTGGCAAGGTGCCAAGGAAGTGCTGAGAACAAAACCAGGTACCTCCAGCAGACTAATACTCTCTGCCAACAAGTGGCGTATTTTGAGGAAGTTAATGTGATTGGTCATGGGTCCTCGTGGACACTGCATGATTGCTATATCCACACTATTGTGCTCCATTACTGTCCATGCTTTCCCCTCGTGATCTATAAGCTGATTGGTTGTTGTATGTAATGTAAGGCGCTTGCAAGAGCGGCCCGCGGCTGCTGGCCAGCCAGAAGAAGCAGACTGCAGAAAATAAAGAACTTGCCCTGATCCGGTTTCGTGTTTCTCTGCGGGCAGGGGACGCGATAGTATGACATGAAGCAATTAAAGCAACTAGAGAAAAAAATCCTAAAGTATTTACACTCCAAAACACCAGATAAAATTGCTATATGATATTTTGGGTAACTACATAGTTTTTTGTTAAATATATACATACATGTTTGCATCTGTTGAACCCTTTATATAACTCTATGCTTTTGATATTTTGTGTTACTTTATAATTTCAAGCATATATATACATATTCTTAAGACTATGTATAATTATATGACTACATATATCAATATATCTCACTTAAATTTATGGTTATATTTTTAATTTAAAACATTTGTAGGCTTGCTTGAAACAAACATTTACCCTAATGTTTCTATCAAGAAAACAAGAAACATTCTTTTTGTAGGTAATTTTTCAAAAGGTTTATTTTTCTTTTGATAAGCCTTTGTTCATTTAATAACTTTATTACCTTCCCACCAAACCAGACATCATTTTAAATGCTTTATACTAACATCTCTGAACTTGCAGAAATTGCAGTTTTTAAAGGAAAATCAAGTTGGTAACAGTGAGTTGGAGGCAGGACTGAAACATAGAAGGAGGTGAAAGAATATCTGAGGAGAAAAATGCCAGGCGGGGTAAAGAGTCAAACGTAGTGGTTAATCAGTATTGTCACCTAGATTGGATTGGGAGAAGTCTAGGTCTGGGAGACTTCTGGTGTGTCTGTGAGGGTGTGCCCAGACAACAGTGTGTGGAACAGCAAACTGAGTGGGGAGACCTGACCTGAATGTGGGCAGCAGTGTCCAAAAGACTGGGGCCAGGAAGGACCAAAAGGGAGGAGGAGGAAGCTTCAGTGGAACCAACAGGATTCCTCCTGAGTGGGTAAATCTGTTACCATGGCCATCATGCATGGATTGGATTCCAGTTTCTTCACTCTTCCAGCCTGAGTTCTTGTGGCTGTTCTCCAGGAACTCTATGGACCCAAATTCTCAAGTCTGGGGCTGCCTCACTGGTACCTCTTCTTCTGAGACTCCAGCTTCTTGTACTGAGCATCTATTGGTTCCTCCAGTTCTCCAGCATGAAGCTAAATATAGCAATCTGGAACACATAAAGGATGGATTGATTAAGGATTTTGATATATGACTTTTGTGTCTATAAATGGTATTAATGCAGTTTAACTAGTTAAGTTATAAGGGGAGAGAGAATGGAGAGAGAAGGCCATCAAGGAATGAACCTGAAGTCATTCCACCTTAAGCTGTTAAGCAAAGAAACACCAGTGAAAACTGACAAGAAAAAGGGTTTTCAGTTTTATAAGTATGGATCGTTAGAATTATATCACAATATTTTTAAAATTTGGTGCTTTCCACTTCATATATATTCCTAAAAATAAATATGCGCTAATTAATATGATAAATTAATTTGAGGCACCATTTATTTATATATTATTTTTAATTTGTTAGATTAATTTCAATATCATAATAACAGTATTTATTTTTCTATTATTAATGATAATTACTATGATTTCTTAATATTACATACATGTAATAGCCCTAAATCTTAAAGGTGGACTAATTTTAGTGCTTTTATGTTAATGTTTTAATACATTAATGTAATTATATTTGGCATTTATAATTAGTGTTACTTCATGTATGATATATGTAGTGATTTTATTCATAACTTTATTTTGGCTGGTACTGCAGTTCCACAGAACTACATTTCTGAAACTATTTTTTCTTTGCTATTGTTCTATAGTTTTTCAAAATATAAAAAGAAAAAATATCACTACAAATATTACTGCAACAAGTACTACCTGCATGAACTGTGCTATTTTAAATTTTGGATGAGTGGTTCATGAATTTCTACAATAAACATATCTACATTCATCAACAAAAGGATCATTAATTCATTTTATGCTTACAGCATAAATGCTTACAGCAGATGGCAAATAGAAGTTTGACTTAGTCATTTTACAGATTTTACTGGCACTGTTCCTTCAGTATATCATTGTTTCAAGAATGTGAAAAACAACCTAGAAAGATATCAAACAGATTCTAGAGAACATGCTGAATGTCCTATAATACAGATGTGTGTGTATAAATGAATGTAGGTAGGAATGTATTTATATACAGGTGCACATGTGCATTCATATGCATATGTATGTGTCACATTTTAAGATTACATGTATTGTCTGTCACACTTGCTGATGTGATTATGTGATTGACCTAATGTTCTAATGTAGATTGTTTACCACTTGCAAACCACTGTCAATGACTGTTAGAAGAGAGGTAAAAAGAACCCTTTTCCATACTCTAGGAATGCACAAACTTCCATTGTGCTTTAGTATATTTTCCCCATCTACTCATTAATGAACAATGTTCCACAATTTAAGTTATGTTATCTTTAATGAATCTCTGTAGGATATGTAAGTCACCTGTATGTAATGACATATTGCTCAATTATATAGACATGTATTTTTAAAAATGGACTTGATTTGCCTTGCTAGTTTTTAATTATTACTCCAGATGGGTGTTTCCTTTTTTACTTTCTTTTGTTCACATCGTTTACACTTCAGCTCTTTTCCCCTTTGAGACCAATTGGAACTTTATTTCTTAAATGATTAGAAATTTTTCTTTTCTTTTTTTTCAATTATCTCAAGAGGACAAAAATACAAAACAAAACAAAACAAAACAAACAAATCAAAGCAAAACTACATGAGTGTGCCTTACGAGTCATAAATTTTGACCCTGTGCCTAACAGAAGAGAAAGTAGACCCAAATCTCCATCATGTCAGATTAGGAATCAAACTAAAAAGCTTCTTCACAGCAAAGGAAACAATAAAGAACATGAAGAGAGAGTCCACAGAATGGGAGAAAATCTTTACCACATGCAACTTACATAGAGCATTTATCTCCAGGATATATAAATAACTCAAAAGACTCAACACCCAAACAACAAATAACTCAATCAATGAATGGGCACAGGAACTGAACAGACACTTTGTAGAAATACAGTCAATCAACAAAAATATGAAAAAATGTTCAACATCTCTAGAAATTAGAGAAATGCAAATTAAAACTACACCGAGATTTCATGTCTTTCAAGTCAGAATGGCAATTATCAAGAATGCAAGCAACAATAAATATTGGCAATGATGTGGGAAAGAAGGTACACTCATGCATTGCCGATGGGACTGCAAATTGGTGCAATCACTCTGGAAAACAGTGTGGAGATTTCTAAGAAACTTTAAATGCAACCATCATTTGACCCAACCATCCCACTCCATACCCAAAGGACTTAAAATCAGCATATTGCAGTGACACAGTCACATCAATGTTTATAGCAACTCAATTCATAATAGCTTAAGTATGAAGCCAACCTAGGTGCCCTTCAATAGATGAGTGGATAAAGAAAGTGTACATTTACACAATGGAATATTACTCAGTCTTAAAGAAGAATGAAATTATGGCATTTGCCAGTAAATGGATGGGGCTATAGAATATCATGCTAAGCAAAATAAGCTAATCCCAAGGAACCAAAGCGGAAGCTAATTCACAATAACGGTTTGGGGGCTAGGACAGAATAGAGGTGCTTTGAATTAGACAGGGGGGAGTGAAGAGAGGGGAGGGACTGTGAGGGTAGGAAGGATAGTAGAGTGATCAGACATTATTACCACATGTGCATATATGATTACATAACTGGATAATTCTATATCAAGTACAACCAGAAAAATGAGAAGATATTCTACATTCATGTTTGATATGTCAAAATGCATTCTATTGTGATGTATGACTAAGTAGAACAAATAAAAAGAATAGTTCTTAAAAAGAAGGAATAAATTTTACTCTTTTATCTTTTCTCTTGAATGTATACAAACATTGGATAAGAATGTGAAGGGTAAACATAACCAGCTAGGAAACCCAGTGAGGAGGGCAGAGCCAGCTATCCACCACTGCATGGCCTACATACCCTGAGAAGCACACACCCAGGCAGTATTAAAGGTTTCAAGATTTTATTAGTGAAAAAGCCTTGTTTAAAGGAAAATGACAAGAGTGCAGGATCAAGTTGGGTAGGTATGAGAAGACAATAGAAGCCCGACCTTCAGTAAAGTTAGAAAAGTTGGGTGAAAGCATCTTACAAAGACGTTTGAGGAAGGTTTCAGGATGTCCTTAAAGTAAATTCAAACTTTGGGGGAGCCCTGATACAAGGTCTAAATTAATACAGCTGATGCATTCAGTCATTTGCTGGGATGGAACCATGGAAGGAAAATCTGGGCACAAATGTGGGGAATGGTTGCACAATGCAGTGCCTGAGGTCCTTCATTGATTACAGTCCCTTGGGTGTATGTTGGCTGCTGATGTCTCCTGGATGACATATGTGGAATATTATTTTAAAATATAAATGAATTTATACCATGTTGAGAGTCTGCATTTGGTTTTAAAAAACACATTGCATATAGAAAAATGGCTTTGCTTTCAAGAAAATCATCTAAAGTGAACTTATAATAAAAATTCAGGGTTTTCAAAATCAGTTTCCTAAGAAAAGCAAGTATAAAAATATGCATTTGTGGCATCTTACCCCAACCAATTTTGCTTTGAAACACTTGAATGGTGTATTGAAATGAATTACAATTTTTAAATGTTTAACAAAGAGGTCTGAGAGAGACCACCTTGAACAAATGACTAATCTCAGCACCACCTATGTTGTGGCAACCTGACACTTTGTCCCTTAATGTGATACTCTATGAAGTACAGAGTATTGATGAAAATGGACAAGTAATAAACCAAAATGTGAAAGTAGTTATTTCAGAATGCTGGACTTCTGAGTAATTTTTACTTTATGATCTGATTTTCTGAAATTGCCATGGTTATTTCTCTGTGTTTAATAACCAATTAAAGACTTTACAGAGTCTTTCTCCAGATTATTTAATATTATGAAGACTGTGAGTGTTGATCATGACATATTTTTCTCTCATGTTACCCTAATTCTGGGTGGCAACATGAATCTATGTCACTCTCAAGACCTGAGATTGGCACTTTATCATACTCTCTGTATTGTTTTCAGATGTAGTTTTCATTCATCTATGAGAAATGCCCTTTATTTCTGTGTATATTCCTTAACTCCACTGTCTTTTTGGCTCTCTTTCCACAGTACTTTGCATATACCTAAATGACAGAGCACACTATCATTTCTCCTTGTCAAATAGTGTTTGACAATGTAATATTCAAATCTATTACATTTATAAATTCTCTAGAACATATTCAGTAAAATGAAACAAAATAAATTAATGACATTTATAATAATAGTTGATGTTGAAGAAAGATATTATCATAATTCATTATTGATATGACTTCTTGTGTAGAAAACCCAGAGAAGTCTACAGGTATGCCATTAGAATTGGCAAGAAACTTTGTAAGTACTGCAAAATCATACAAGAGAAAATCAGTCCCATATAATATCAATAAACAACTAGAAAATACAATTTTAAACTAATTAGGCCATACTATTAGAAAACATTGATAAAAACCGAAGAACAAATCCAAGAAGTTTTTGAAAAACTCATATACAGTGAATAGTAAATGCACTATTGATAGTTTTAAGAGAAACATAAAGAAATGATGGGATGTGTAACTATGCTGTATGCATATGAAATAATTATATGACAAATGTGTACCATAAATATGTATAGGAAAACTGTATATTTGGAGATTAGTATTTCTGAATAATAACCCATATTGCGTAGAACATAGGAATAAATCTTACCAAAAGACATTGAAGCCCTCCATACTGGAAACTCCAAGTATGTTCAAATAAATTAAGTAAATTTCTATTTTTTTGGTATCAGTTAACAATTACATTTATCTTCATTTTTTTAGCAGATTTTCTACTTTGTGTTCAATTACATTTTCTTTCATTTCCCCCCCTTCTCTTGAGTTTTGTATTTGTTTTTAAAGTTATAACTTCTTATAGTTTCCCATTATGCAATGTTATCTATTATCTTTACAAATATGTCTTGACCTTGTTATTTCCACCCTCTTCTGGCACTAATTTTATATTCATTCCATAAATCAATGACAATTCACTTCAGTAACTGTGCTTCCAAAAGTCAGTCAATAAACAAAAACAATACTTGTACAATTAAAGGTCAACCATTCCTAAATACTTTCATTTATGAAAGCTTGCCAATTCTCAAACTTCATGTTGCTCCAAATGGTACCTAAATGAGAAATTTCTACTTTACTCAAAGAGACTATCTTACAAGTCCAACTCTCTGTTTATATGCAAACAATAAATTTTTCCTTTTGTTTCTGATACAAGAGCATGAAAACTTGGGGATTTTCACCAATTTGGGGGGAAGAAAATCACTACAATTTTCCACAAGAGTCCCAGGGAAAAAAGGTATCTGTCAGTCTTTCTGTTTCATCTTCAAAATCTACTTTAGTTTCACAAAAACAATTTGAGCTCTGACTTCTTGATGTTATACTTATTAAATACTTTTTATCCAGGATTCCTAAGTAAATAGGTCTTTGCCTAAATCAATTAGATGTTCAGATAAGAAGAGAAGTATTTATAAATATTCTTGAGATTAATCTGCTATTTTTTTATTGATGTCTATACTCTTCCTGTTTGTAACCAAACTTTTATGTAGAATAGTCTACATTCACAGAGGAAAAAAAAAACCCATAAAGGATAGTTTGAAGTTTTCATATCTTCCTTCTTGATTTTTCCCTAACATTAGCAGTACTATGTAAGTATGGCACATTTGTTATAACTAATGAACCTATACTGATATATAGTGATTAATGAAGTATTTAATTTACTAAAAAATCTGTAGTTGTTTTTTTCTTTTTTCTTAATCTAACATTCATTTTCTGTCCCAGGATATCATCTAAAATAAATTATGTGTAGTTACCATGTTTTCTTGGCTGTGTTAATTATTTCTTATTATTTGGTTGTGTGAAATTGTGTCCCATATGTTTGGGTCAACATTTAATTATGTTTTCCCTGCTGAGTTGGTGAGGGAATAGGTGAAGACATAGACTTGATGAGTCTCCAATTCATGCAAGCCCAAATGACTCATTTTAAATTCATTCATCCAACGTTAATTCACACAAAGAAAATTTATCACATTTTGCATTGTGTTTCTATCAAATCAGGATATTCTCTGAAAAAAAAAGAAAAAATCAAAAAATAGTGCCGCTTTTCTTATTCTGAATTTTACAATCAATGATAGTTGAGATTTTAATTTTAATATTATTGCTACTTCTGCTTAGGTAGGAAACAGATTCATTAAGCATTCATGCTAGAATTTAATGGTTTCCATCTGATGTGCTAACGACTTCATCTACAAGAATGCTGCAGTTATCACAGTGAGTCCCACCTTTATGTATAATTATAATGGACTAAGAAAAGAACATTCATAAAAATGAAAAAAGGAGGACCAGAAGAGTAGAGGACTAGAAAGAGAGGGCAGGATGAAAGGTGAAAAGGGAGATACTGAGGAATAAATAAATCATGTCATGTGCACATATGACTATGTTGAATGAATCCCATTCACAAATAATTATAATGCAGTAATGAAAACAGTTAAAAAGAAAGCTGATGTTTCTTCCAAGAGAATGCTGTCAACAAAAGTATAACTTCCTCACTTAAGTTGATATTTCACCTAAATATTCACTAAATAGAATGACAAGGTTGACAGATTTGCATATTTGAAAAAGCATTTAAAACAACTGGAGGGGATGACAAATAAAAGTAATCAATGGTCAACTTTCTTAGATTTGCATCTTGAAACCTCAAAATTAAAGATATGCTCTGTTCTAGACTTTCTAGTGAAAGTCTATATTAAAGATGTTCTAATCAAATTAAGGGAAAATAAAAAAGAATTCACATTTGTTCAAACATATTTAAACCTAGGCTTCTAAAACCCTATCTCACTCCTTGGATTTGTTTTACTTCTAATAACTAAAAGGAAATAAAATCTTAAATCTTTCTCCTTTGTTCTGTCCCTTACCCTGACTTCTGTAAATGAGCTAAACATCATTTAGTCTGTGTGTGTGTGTGTGTGTGTGTGTGTGTGTGTGTGTGTGTGCTTCTCCTTTCCTCTAAGTCAAAAGGAAAAGAAGAGTTTCAATATACATATGCCATAAAATTTCCTGGGCCAAATTTGGATCTATACAAGGTGAATTTAAAACTTGGTATGTAGCAAATTCAAATCAATAATTAAAGATTTTCTTAAATTTCAGAAAACACAGAAATTTACTTCATAAGAAGGATTTTGTTAAATGCTACTTAATGAAATAGTTCACAGAATTATTGGTACCCTAGAGGGGAATTATTATAAAGTGATTAGAGTACAAAAATCCAATAGAATATGTAAATGGCATAGGTAATCAGCATTAAAATAAATTAATATGAAGTTAAAAGTCCAGTAATATGTGCAATATAAAGCTATTACATTAAAGTTAGACAGTTGAGAAATAGTAAATAACATAGAGGTTTAATAAATGACTGAACATAGATAAGAAAATGAAAAAACACTGGTTTCCAAAAAGGATACAGAGTAACCCTGTCTTATTTTTGACTTGAGAACTTAGAGAACCTTGCAATAGATAAGCAAAAGAGAACAACTGGGAAACCACTATCTTATATTTGCTATGGAAAAAGGGAGAAAACTATTTAAAATACAATAAATAATGCTGCTATAAGAAGTGTTACATATAAAATAAATTCTTGCCCTGGCTCTAAGGACCAAAATGTTGTTGTCCATAAATTTAGATGAAAACAAATTTGCTTTCTATCTCTCTCACCAATCTCTGTATCACAAACCATCCAATTTTTTGGAGTTCTAAAAGACCCAGTAGTAGATATTTCTAACAAGTGCTAAGTTCTTTCCTGTCTCCAAATGTCCAGCTATTGTATTACAAGCATCATCATTAGAACACTCAACTATTCTGGGGTGCATTTTCTAAAATCAAATAGTGTTTTTGTGAATGAAAATACCATATTAACAGTGTTCTATTTTGGCACACTCCAGAAAACATTTCTATATTCATGGTTAATTTACAGCTGACCTTGACATCCATATGTCAATATAGAAAGCAGTGCAATAAATAACAAAAAATAGGCTCTGGGGTATTAGTATCATGCAGTTTTCTCTGATGATATACTTTTCTTTCTCTAATAAACTTCAAATCTTTTCTGCATATATTTTAATGGAAAGAGATGGTCCTTAGAAGGCCCAAACTTTGCTCCCTCAGTTAAACATTGTAGAATTCATAGTTAACAGCCAATATTCCAGAAATATCCATATCATCTATTAGGAGTTGAATCTTGTCACCTCAAGACTCAAAAGTTGAAGGGATCTTGGTATCTCAAATTGAGACTGGGTTTGGAGAGAGGGTGTTACATAGTATTTAATGTTAAATAAGGTGGCAGGATACAGTGGCACATGCCTGCAATTGCAGTGACTCAGGAGACTGAGGAAGAAGGATCTCAAGTTGAAGCCAGCCTGGGAAGTTTAGAGAAAACAAGGACTGGAGGCATAGCTCAGTAGTAGAGTTTCCCTGGGTTCAATCCCCTATACCCATCTTTGAAACAAAGTCAAATGAGGTCATTAGGGAGGTCTTTAGTCAAATATTACTCATGTCCTCAAGAGAAGAAGAAGTTAACCTACAGACATACAGAGGAAGACCATGGGAAAATGTTGCACAGTCTGCAACAAGGGAGGTTGAGTAGTCGCACTACTCTAAGTGGTAAACAATGGGAAAATGAATTCCTTCTCTGTGCACCGAGGTCTGAGGAGAAGAACTTTATTGGGGGGAGATGGAGCACTTGTCACAAAGAAAGTTGCTTCTGTCTTTATTGCTTATAACACTGTCTTTTGCAATTAAGCTAGCCATACACCTTAAAGGTCAAGCCTTGTATAAGCAGTTACTAGCCTATTTGGCAGATTACTGACTAGTAAAAGAAAGTAATAAGCAATTCTGGAATACAGGAGGTGACAGGCTCACAGACCACAGAAGACCTTTTTTACCGACCACAGGAGAAGATCCTGTTCACAGATCACAGGACAGGAGGATGAGGCCCCAGTCTCTGAGTTGCCTGAAAGGCGTTTATCTCTCTGGAAAAAATGCCATGTAGGCCTCCTTCCAGGAAAAGGGGTCCACAGGAAAATAACAGGGAAAGAGAGATATGTTAGAAGAAATCCAACCTTGGTCTCTAACCAAAAACATGATTGCAAATGTCTAACTTTCACTTTTTGGAAAAGATAAATTTGTGCCACCTAAGCTGTGGTCCTTTACCCTGAGCCCTAGTGGACCAAGAAAACACTTTTATCTTCCCTGCCAAGAATAAAAATGTTGTAAAGAGCTGGGTTTCAAGTCACATTTACATTATCTCAATTAATGAAGGCTGTATTTAACCCAAGGAAAACATCAGAGCTAAGTTATTTTAAATGACTCATTTCACTAGTTATTCATATCATATTGTCTTCAAAACTATTTTATTTTCATTTAGAGGCTACTCTTCCACAAAAAGAATGTAAGTTTGTGTTCTCTAAGTTTATTTTCAACTAAATCCATGAGTGAAAAGACAGAATTGCCTAAGCAAAATAGGTACATTACATTTTACATCCATTAAAAATTGGATTGAAAACCATAAGATGACTATGTGAATTGTATTTTCAATTTAACATTTTTCTCATTTTAATATATATGCTACATGTCACTTGCTTAACATTTTAGTATTGATATAGCCCTTCATATTTTTATAATATATATGATCACTGTTTCATTCAATGGTACTGGTAAAGTATGCTATACATAATTTTTGTTAGTAGGTCAGTGACCTAAGACTATAATTCACAAGCTACATTGTGATTATTAGTTTATTCTAAGGAATTAGTTGTGTCACTCACTATTTTTACCATCTTAGTAAAAGTACCCCACTCTTCATTTCTTAAACTCCCCATTTAAAGATATAATGACAAGCGTGGTACTCAACTTACAGAACTGTTATAAGACAAGATAATTCACAATAGGCCAAATACCCCAAGAGTGCTTGATACTCTTTAATGAATTAAATAAACTAATCATTATCAAGATAATTTTCATCTTTAGCATCAGTAGCAAAGCAAACATTCAACTTTGCATTTTATCTCAATTAAATTATGTAAAAAATAATGCAATTTAAAATTGAACACATTTCCAAACTTACCTATTTTTCTTATTTTCTTTTTAAAAATGTTAATTAAGATTCCTCCCAGTCTATTTTGTAAGCACATACACACACATACACACTTTCACGTAAACATGCATGCATCCACATGCATGTACTGTAAATTTTAATGTTGGGGAAAGAAGATTGGAGCATTTAAAAATATGATTTTGGACATGTCTTTTTTTGATTGGTTCAAAAATACTTTCATAGTACAAGAGCACAATCCTCATGACTTAGTGCAAAATTGTGAAATCTTTTGTAATACATCAATAAAGTATTGTGAAGGACTGACAGGGTCTAATTTCTGTAATGGAACGGTAGGTATTCAGGTTCTGGAACATGGTTGTGTCTATGTGGGGATAAAATGTGAATTCTACAGCCAGAGCAGGGGTCAATATGTAGTTGAAAATTGCCTTACATATTGTAATGCATGAAACCATTTTAAATTTGGGGGAGAGTAAATAGCAGTGGAGATGTTCTCAGGCTTACTGTCATGCTAAATCTCCCTGTTGGTACAAATGAACTAAGGGAAAACAAAATGAGGAAAAGAATGGTATGAACTTTCTGCATTTTAATAATTCCTATCATTGGATAAAAAGTCTTTTTCATATGTATTATTTTTGTTTTAAACTTGGAATTAGTTGTACAAGTTTGCTCTTTTATTGTGATTGATATCAATAGATACATAATGAAATAAATATATTATTTCCAATTCTTTGCAGAGAACAACTTTATCTAGGTCAAGTTATCAGTTTAATAATAATTGTAATTAGAAAAGTTCCATGTAAGAAAAATTTAGTTACCTAGTAATTTCAAGTATGATTATCTCCTTCTTAGAACTTTTTTTCCCTTTTTTTTTTCTTTTTTTGTGTTTCTCCCCCTTTTACTCCTTTTTCTAACTTTAACTCAGACCTAGCAAGAATTTTATATGTTGTTGCACAGGCTGTGACAAAAGCATTTTATAAGTATTAGCCATGTCACATAACAATTTATCTCTGTCCTGTGGTTAGGATGGCAACCTGTCCTCTGCTGCAGATTGGTATCCGAGTGTCTATTCTGGAAAATCAAGGACTCAGGCAACATGACTTGGGAAAAGTCTCAAAACTGTGATAAGTTTCTCACTGAAATCTTTTTACTAGGTCTTAAAATGAGTTAGTCTGCCTAATTAAATCCTATTATTCAAGATTCAAATGAGGGGCTGGGGAGATAGCTCAGTTGGTAGAGTGCTTGCCTTGTAAGCACAAGGCCCTGGGTTCGAACCCCAGCACCCAAAAAAAAAAAAAAAAAAAAAAGGGGGCGATCCAAGATGGCGGCCTAGAGGGAGACTGCACCTCCGGTCGCTCCACAACCCAGGAGTTAAGAAGGGGAGGCATTGAGAGACTCGGACTGAAGTGGAGCCACGGGTGAGTCTGCCCACTGGGTAAAGCTCGGCCCGGGTGGCAGGCCCAGATAGAGGTGGCTTATCGGAGCCGGGCAGGGCAGCTAGAGTCATCCACAGGCAGTCCTGCGCACTCCGGAGGTGGGCCCCGCCCACACAGCCAGCTTCTCCAGGTTCTCGGAACGGAACTGGCCCGCTAGTGAGAGCCTGTCTGAACAGAGCACTCTCCGAGTCCCGGAGCCCCTGCAGTGCAGTGTACTCCTGCAAAGAACCAACGGAGAGCCTCGATCTGCAGTCAGCCTCAGGGATAAGGGCAGGGCAGCAGGAGACCTCTTCAGGCGGCACTGCCCACTCCGGCTGCGGGCTCTCTTCACGGGGCGATCCAAGATGGCGGCCTAGAGGGAGACTGCACCCCCGGTCGCTCCAGAACCCAGGAGTTAAGAAGGGGAGGCATTGAGAGACTCGGACTGAAGTGGAGCCACGGGTGAGTCTGCCCACTGGGTAAAGCTCGGCCCGGGTGGCAGGCCCAGATAGAGGTGGCTTAGCAGAGCCGGGCAGGGCAGCTTGAGTCTTCCCAAGGTAGTCTTCCACACTCCGGCGGTGGGCTCTTCCCACACGGCCAGCTGCACGGTGCAGGCCCACAGTGAGAGCATTTCCGCACAGAGCCAGTTCCAAAACGTGGAACCAGTAGGGGGCTAGGGGCAGTATTCTTCGAATGAGCTGCTTTATCAGATTCCTCCAAGACATCAGGCTACTGAAGGCTGGGAGGTGATACACTGGAAATCTACTGGGACACTATAAGCCAATAGTGGAAAACTGCAATATCTCAGGGTCCCACTGACAACTGACCATTATGAGAAAACAAGGGAAGAAAATGTCCCAAACAAACCTAGATACTACATCAATAAAACCCAATGACAGCAGAGCAGAAGAAATGTCAGAAAGGGAGTTCAGAATGTACGTAATTAAAACGATCAGGGAAGCTAATGAGGAGATGAAAGAGCAAACGCAGGCATTGAAGGAGGAGATGAAAGAGCAAATGCAGGCATTAAATGATCGCACCAATCAACAGTTAAAAGACCAAATACGGGAAGCAAGAGATCATTTCAATAAAGAGTTAGAGATACTGAAAAAAAAACCAAACTGAAATCCTTGAAATGAAGGAAACAATAAACCAAGTTAAAAACTCCATAGAAAGCATAACCAATAGGATAGAACACCTGGAAGACAGAACCTCAGACATTGAAGACAAAATATTTAACCTTGAAAACAAAGTGGAACAAACAGAGAAGATGGTAAGAAATCATGAACAGAATCTCCAAGAACTATGGGATATCATGAAAAGGCCAAATTTGAGAATTATTGGGATTGAGGAAGGCTTAGAGAAACAAACCAAAGGAATGAACAATCTATTCAATGAAATAATAACAGAAAATTTCCCAAATCTGAAGAACGAAATGGAAAACCAAGTACAAGAGGCTTATAGAACTCCAAACATACAACATTACAACAGACCCACACCAAGGCACATTATTATGAAAATACCTAACATACAAAATAAAGACAGAATTTTAAAGGCCGCGAGAGAAAAGAATCAAATTACATTCAGAGGGAAACCAATAAGAATATCAGCAGATTTTTCAATCCAGACCCTAAAAGCTAGAAGGGCCTGGAACAACATATACCAAGCCCTGAAAGAAAATGGATGCCAACCAAGAATCTTATACCCAGCAAAACTTACCTTCAAATTTGACGATGAAATAAGATCCTTCCATGATAAACAAAAGCTAAAGGAATTTACAAAAAGCAAGCCAGCATTACAGAACATTCTCAGCAAAATATTCCATGAGGAAGAGATGAAAAACAACGATGCAAATCAGCAACAGGAGGCGCTAGCCTAAAGGAATAGCCAAATAAAGGAGAAACTGAATCATGTCAAAAACAAATATGAGTCAATTGACTGGGAATACAAATCATATCACAATAATAACCCTGAATGTTAATGGCCTGAATTCATCAATCAAAAGACACAGACTGGCAGATTGGATTAAAAAGAAAAATCCAACAATATGCTGCCTGCAAGAGACACATCTCATAGAAAGAGACACCCATAGACTAAAGGTGAAAGGATGGGGAAAAACATACCATGCACACGGACACAGCAAAAAAGCTGGAGTATCCATCCTCATCTCAGATAATGTGGACTTCAAACCAAAACTAGTCAGAAGGGATAAAGAAGGACACTACATGCTGCTTAAGGGAAGCATAAATCAGCAAGACATAACAATCATAAATATCTATGCCCCGAACATTGGCTCATCCACGTACGTCAAACAAATCCTTCTCAATTCCAGAAATCAAATAGACCACAACACAATAATACTAGGCGATTTTAACACACCTCTCTCACCACTGGATAGATCGTCCAAACAAAAATTGAATAAAGAAACTATAGATCTCAACAACACAATCAGCAATTTAGACTTAACGGACATATATAGAATATACCATCCAACAAAGAACGAATACACTTTCTTCTCAGCAGCACATGGATCCTTCTCTAAAATAGACCATATTTTATGCCACAAAGCTACTGTTAGTAAATACAAGAAGATAGAGATACTACCTTGTACTCTATCAGATCATAATGGATTGAAATTAGAAATAAATGACAGAATAAAAAACAGAAACTTCTCCAATACCTGGAGACTAAATAATACACTATTATATGATGAATGGATAACAGAAGACATCAGGAGGGAAATAAAAAAATTCTTAGAAGTAAACGAGAACAAAGACACATCATATCAAAATCTCTGGGACACTATGAAAGCAGTACTTAGAGGAAGATTTATTTCATGGGGTGCATTCAAAAAAAGAAGTAGAAATCAACAAATAAACGAGTTAACACTACAGCTCAAAGCACTAGAAAAAGAAGAGCAGACCAATACCAAAAGTAGTAGAAGACAGGAAATAGTTAAAATCAGAGCCGAAATCAACGAAATCGAAACAAAAGAAGCAATCGGAAAAATTAATAAAATAAATAGTTGGTTCTTTGAAAAAATAAATAAAATTGATAAACCCTTAGCCACACTAACAAAGAGAAAGAGGGAGAAAACTCAAATTACTAAAATTCGGAATGAACAAGGAAACATCACAACAGACACGAGTGAAATACAAAACATAATTAGAAGCTATTTCGAAAATCTATACTCCAACAAAACAGAAAACCTTGAAGACATCAACAAATTTCTAGAGACATATGAACTACCTAAACTGAACGAGGAGGACATACACAACTTAAATAAACCAATTTCAAGCAATGAAATAGAAGAGGTCATCAAAAGCCTACCAACAAAGAAAAGTCCAGGACCAGATGGGTTCTCAGCCGAGTTCTATAAAACCTTTAAAGAAGAGCTCATTCCAATACTCCTCAAACTATTCCATGAAATAGAAGAGGAGGGAACCCTACCAAACTCGTTCTATGAAGCCAATATCACCCTGATACCTAAACCAGACAGAGACACATCAAGGAAAGAAAATTTCAGACCAATATCCTTAATGAACATCGATGCAAAAATTCTCAACAAAATTTTAGCAAATCGCATACAAATATATATTAAAAAGATAGTGCACCACGATCAAGTGGGTTTTATCCCAGGGATGCAAGGTTGGTTCAACATTCGGAAATCAATAAATGTCATTCACCATATCAACAGACTTAAAGTTAAGAATCACATGATTATTTCAATAGATGCAGAAAAAGCATTTGATAAAATACAGCATCCCTTCATGCTCAAAACACTAGAAAAAATTGGGGTAATGGGAACATTCCTAAACATTATAAAGGCCATCTACGCTAAGCCCATGGCTAATATCATTCTAAATGGTGAAAAACTGAAAGCGTTCCCCCTAAAAACTGGAACAAGGCAGGGATGCCCTCTTTCACCGCTTCTATTCAACATCGTCCTTGAGACTCTAGCCAGAGCAATCAGACAAACCAAAGAAATTAAAGGGATACGAATAGGAAAAGAAGAACTCAAACTATCCCTGTTCGCTGATGACATGATTATATATTTAGAGGAACCTGGAAATTCCACCAGAAAACTTTTAGAACTCATAAGTGAATTCAGTAAAGTAGCAGGTTACAAGATCAATGCTCATAAATCCAATGCATTTTTATACATAAGTGATGAATCTTCAGAAAGAGAAATTAGGAAAACTACTCCATTCACAATAGCATCGAAAAAAATAAAATACTTGGGAATCAATCTCACAAAAGAGGTGAAAGACCTCTACAATGAGAACTACAGAACACTAAAGAAAGAAATTAAAGAAAACCTTAGAAGATGGAAAGATCTCCCATGTTCCTGGATAGGCAGAATTAATATCGTCAAAATGGCTATACTACCTAAAGTTCTATACAGATTCAATGCAATTCCAATTAAAATCCCAATGATGTACCTCGCAGAAATAGAGCAAGCAATTATGAAATTCATCTGGAAGAATAAAAAACCTAGAATAGCTAAAGCAATCCTCAGTAGCAAGAGCGAAGCAGGGGGTATTGCAATACCAGATCTTCAACTCTACTACAAAGCAATAGTAACAAAAACGGCATGGTATTGGTACCAAATAGACAGGTAGATCAATGGTACAGAATAGAGGACATGGACACAAACCCAAATAAATACAATTTTCTCATACTAGACAAAGGTTCCAACAATATGCAATGGAGAAAAGATAGCCTCTTCAACAAATGGTGCTGGGAAAACTGGAAAACCATATGCAATAGAATGAAACTAAACCCCTATCTCTCACCCTACACAAAACTCAACTCAAAATGGATCAAGGACCTCGGAATCAGACCAGAGACCCTGCATCTTATAGAAGAAAAAGTAGGTCCAGAGCTTCAACACGTCGGCTTAGGACCAGACTTCCTCAACAGGACTCCCATAGCACAAGAAATAAAAGCAAGAATAAACAACTGGGATAGATTCAAACTAAAAAGCTTTCTCTCAGCAAAGGAAACTATCAGAAATGTGAAGAGAGAGCCTACAGAGTGGGAGAATATCTTTGCCAACCATACCTCAGATAGAGCACTAATTTCCAGAATCTATAAAGAACTCAAAAAACTCTACACGAAGAATACAAATAATCCAATCAACAAATGGGCTAAGGAAATGAACAGACACTTCACAGAAGAAGATGTACAAGTAATCAACAGATATATGAAAAAATGTTCAACATCCCTAGTAATAAGGGAAATGCAAATCAAAACTACCCTAAGATTTCATCTCACCCCAATTAGAATGGCGATTATCAAGAATACAAGCAACAATAGGTGTTGGCGAGGATGTGGTGAAAAAGGAACACTCATACATTGCTGGTGGGGTTGCAAATTAGTGCAGCCACTCTGGAAAGCAGTGTGGAGATTCCTCAGAAAGCTTGGAATGGAAACACCATTTGACCCAGCTATCCCACTCCTTGGCCTATACCCAAAGGACTTAAAATCAGCATACTACAGAGATACAGCCACATCAATGTTCATTGCTGCTCAATTCACCATAGCCAGATTGTGGAACCAACCTAGATGTCCTTCAGTTGATGAATGGATAAAGAAACTGTGGCATATTTATACAATGGAATATTACTCCGCAATGAAGAATGATAAAATTATGGCATTTGTAGGCAAATGGTCGAAATTGGAGAATATCATGCTAAGTGAGATAAGCCAATCTCAAAAAACTAAAGGACGAATGATCTCGCTGATTAGCGGATGAGGACATATAATGGGGGGTGGGAGGGGCTAGCATTAGGTTTAGGGTTAGGTTTAGAGTTAGGCTAAGGAGAGCAGTAAGAATGAAGGAAAGAAGGACTGTGTAGAGGGAAAAGAGGGGTGGGAGGGGTGGGAGGGGTGGGAGGGGTGGGGGGGAGGGGAAAAATATAATAAACATCATTACCCTATGTAAACGTAAAAATAAATAAATAAATAAATAAATAAAAAAAAAAGATTCAAATGAGTCAACTGCACATATCCAAAAACTCAGAAATTAGTGGAGATTCCAATCCTTTTATAAAACAGGACATATGATTTCATAACTCAATAACACATCTGGACAAATATGTATGCCTGACTAAAAACAAAGATTGTTAAAACATGACTTTTCTCTCTTTCTTTTTTGTTGTTGAGTCTGGAAGAAGTGTGTGGAATCAAGCTCTTTCACTCTAAAGCAGATGAAGGACATTAGACATCATTTTCACATGGGAGCATATGTAGCTATAAATACAATGCATGCACATTTGCAGATGGGCAGATGGACTATGTTATTTTAAAAATGTTTGATGGGTCCCTTCAGTTATTAATAGAATCCCAAAGCTATGTTTCCATAATTACATAAGCTGTAGTACACTTACAAGAATATGGATCTACAAGCATTCAATACGTGTTGTAAGCCTTTATACAAACTATTACAAATATGAATGACAAAAAAGTCTGACTATTAATACCAAGACACACCTCCTTGAGGCCAGAATATGGAGACAAAACTCATCCTAAAATGTTTTGCATAGAAATTACTCCATGATAAGAGCCTGAAGGAAGATTTTAAATTTTTTCAACCTTATTTTCTGTAAGTATAAAATAAGGATCATTATCAATCATTAGATGAATGAGTTAAAGTTCATAACACTGATTCTTCGGGTGCTTTAATGGAAAGGGTTACTGCATAAGAAACTGAGAAAATAAAGGAGAGGCAAAGAGATCACCAACAACTCAACCCCCTAAACCAATGCCATTACTTTGGATGATTTTCTTTTGTGGAAGACTTTTTATTTTTAGGGGTCGTTTAGTGGTGGTTATTATGTTAGGTTGTGAGGGTAGAAACTGACCCCCAGTACCTATCATTGTCAATGACAATAGATAGGTTTTACATTAATGAATCAGTCAATACCTTGGAGCTAATATGTGTTTTTTTTCCATGTTTTTATCTAGTAATACAATTTTGGAGACTCTCAAATAGCCTGGAATGCTCTTTTTAAAACATTTTAATGTAGCTTTTCAATAACAATATAGATTTTTTGCAAAAAAAAATAGTTTATTTACCAAGAATGGTGATATAAGCCAGTTTGAAAATAGCATCTATCATTTTCTGGAATTCAATTGTGGTTTAGTAATTTACACCTTTTTCCCATCTGGAGATGACATGTTGTTGATTTCATGGCTGAATAACTTGAGAAGACTACTTCACTTCACTTCACTTCATCTAGTTATGTTAGTTCTTATTTTCCTTCGTATTGATGCTCTTGACCTTTCCCCAAAATAATCTAAACTCTCACTTCTATGTGTAAATGTAATGGTCATATAATCAGTCTTAAATTATATGGAACACTGTGGTGTAGTATAGCCCTTCTTTATTATCAGTCATTCAACTGTTGTACCATTTTTAATTTTAATAACAAATTACAAATTTAGAATATTTATTTTGTTAATACAGTTTTTACTACATTAAATCAATGAAGACATGAAATGATTTTCAAGTTCACTCTTTTATTGTGTGACAATGCCAAGAAGGTACTGTACACTTAATTATAGCATGTTAATATCATAGTCAAAATACATTTTACTGTCATGTGTAAGCATAAAGATCAAATAAAAAGAAAGTGAAACTCTCAGCTTGATCAAGGATTATATCCTGTCTCCTTCTCATGGACACCACACCACCCATATGCTGTACCCACAATTTTTCAGCAAAGCCATTTCTTCAGTTCATGATTACCACTTACATTCCATCATCCTCATGGACATTTGCCTACACCCATTACTGCAAAGCTCAAGAGGATGCTTGCTAATATTTAATTCAGTATTTTTTAAATTTAAAAATTGGGGATTATTTCCACATTATTGAGTAGGGGAAAAGTTTCATATCTATAAGAAAGATATTTTTCTAATATCAAATTTCAGTGATCTGAATTATTCTTGAGGGATATCTACTTCTATGAAACATACTTCAAAACCTATGTGGAAAGATACATAGCTAAGGACTATCAGCATTGCTTTTCTTTTTTTTTTTTTTCACTTGAGACATCAATTGTATTTGCAGGGTATTGGGGAGACAGTGGAATGAGAGATAAAAAAAAAACAAAAACAACAACAAAAAAAATGGGGGAGTGAGACACCAGATGTGGCAGTTGCCAGGATGCCCTAGAACTCCTCGCTCTCATCTTTGCCATCCACAGACTCCGAGCCCACTTCTTCATAATCCTTTTCCAGGGCATCCAGGTCCTCTCGAGCCTCGGAGAACTCTCCTTCCTCCATGCCCTCACCTACATACCTACATACCACTGCACAAATGCCTGCTTGGCATACATCAGGTCAAACTTGTGGTTGAGGTGGGCCCAGGTCTCAGCGATGGCTGTGGTGTTGCTTAGCATGCACACTGCCTGCTGCAGCTTGGCTAGGTCACCCCCAGGCACCACTGTGGGGGGCTGGTATTTGATGATAGCCTTGAAACCTGTAGGACACCAGTCCACAAACTGGATGGTGTGCTTGGTCTTGATGGAGGCAATGGCGGCACTCACATCTTTGGGCACCATGTCTCCACGGTACAGCACACGGCAGGCTATGTACTTGCCGTGGCGAGGGTCACACTTGACCATCTGATTGGAGGGTTCAAAGCAGGCACCAGTGATCTCCGACAATGAGAGCTGCTCATGATAGGCCTCCTCAGCTGAAACAATGGGCAAGTAGGTCACCAGGGGAAAGTGGATGCAGGGATAGGGCACCAGATTGGTCTGGAATTCCGTGAGGTCCACATTGAGGGAACCATCAAAATGCAGGGAGGCAGTGATGGCCACAATCTGGCCAATGAGCCGGTTGAGGTTGGTGTAGGTTGGGCACTTGATGTCCAGGTTATGGCGGCAGATACTATAGATGGCCTCATTGTCTACCATAAAGGCACAGTCTGAGTGCTCCAGGGTGGTGTGGGTGGTCAAGATAGAATTATAGGGCTCTACAACCACTATGGACACTTGGGGGACTGGGTAGATAGCAAATTCCAACTTGGACTTCTTGCCATAGTCAATAAAAAGCTGCTCCAACAGCAGACAGGTAAAGCCCAAGCCAGTGTCACCTCCAAAGCTGTGGAAGATTGAAAGCTCTGGAGTCTAGTGCACTGGTCTGTCAGTTTTTGGATTCTTTCCAGTACCAGATTGATGATCTCCTTCCCCACAGTATAGTGACCATGGGCATAGTTGTTTGCAGCGTCTTCCTTGCCAGATATCAACTGCTCAGGGTGAAAGAGCTGCCTGAAATGCCAATTCTTACCTCATCTATGACAGCAGTCTCCAGGTCCACAAAGACAGTCCGGGGCACATGCTTGCCAGCCTCTGTCTCAATGAAGAAGGTGTTGAGGGAGTCATCATCACTCCCCAGGGTCCTGTTGCTGGGCATGGTGCCATCAGGCTGGATGTTGTGCTCCAGGCAGTAGAGCTCCCAGCAGGCATCGCCCATCTGTGCCCTGGCCTGGCCCACATGAATGGAGATGCTCTCATGCATGGCTGCTCCGACAGGTAAAGCTTGTGGAGAGTGGCTGACTGCACACATGTTAGAGTCTCCAGCTACACCATGAATCCCCAGCATCACTTTTCTTGTAGCTTTCTCTGATAAGAAGAGAATAAGTGGTTTCTAACCCATTTTATGCTCTGATTGACATTATATTGTGCCCTTAATACTCAGTGGTGGCCAGTTAAGGTTCATGATACATGATCCCTGTCATATGTAACATCGCATTCTTTCCTTGTTGGAAAGAAGTATTAGATATGTTATTTCATTTATAGTCTCTAGCACTTGCTTTTAACTATTGCATAGACTGAGTTATCTGACCACATGAGGAAGCTTCTGTAGAGTTTATAGAGTAGTTTTTTCAAATAGATGACCAGCCGGGTGCAGTAGCACCTAGTTGTAATCCAAGCAGTTGGGGAGTCTGAGGCAGGAGGATTAAAAGTTTGAGGCCATCATCAGCAACTTAGCAAGGTCCTCAGCAACTTAGTGAGACCCTATCTCAAAATAAAAACTAAAATTGGCTGGCGGTATGACTCAATGTTTAAATGCACATGGATTAAATTGCCAGTATAAATAAATAAATAAATAAATAAATAAATAAATAAATAAATAAATAAATAAAATGACAAGATTTCTGACACATTATATAGTTTCTTCTTCATTGGACATTTTAAATTTATCTCACTATTTCTGTAAATAATAGCATCTGTACCATATAAGTTAAAAAATAGTCAGAAAGAGTGAATTTCCTTCCCCAGGGTCACACAGTAAATCAATGTGGGGTCAGTTATAAATGGATTCCATGGTCAAAAATCCATGGAATCCTTCTGTGGAAATAGAACATATTTAATATCAATTATACTTTTCTCAGCCTATATAATATGAAGTCCTAAAATAAAATGTCTTTAAAAGCAGCTGTGCCAAGTAAAAGTAGAAGAGGTGTTGCAATAAAACATATTCTTTCATTTTGTTTAATTTCAGAAATACTTGTGACATTACTTTTGATAAAAGCACTGCATTAAAAATTTTCATTGGATGATGTACCTCACAGAAATAGAGCAAGTAATCATGAAATTCATCTGGAAGAATAAGACACCCAGAATAGCTAAAGCAATTCTTAGCAGGAAGAGTGAAGCAGGGAGTCTTGCAATACCAGAACTTCAACTATACTACAAAGCAATAGTAACAAAAATGGCATGGTATTGGCACCAGGTAGATCAATGGTACAGAATAGAGGACACAGAGACAAACCCAAATAAATACGATTTTCTCATACTAGACAAAGGGGTCAAAAACATACAATGGAGAAAAGATAGCCTCTTCAACAAATGGTGCTGGGAAAACTGGAAATCCATATGCAGCAGAAAGAAAATAAACCCCTATCTCTCACCCTGCACAAAACTCAACTCAAAATGGATCAAGGACCTTGGAATCAGATCAGAGATCCTGCACCTTATAGAAGAAAAAGTAGGTCCAAATCTTCAACATGTTGGCTTAGGATCAGACTTCCTTAACAGGACTCCCATAGCACAAGAACTAAAAGCAAGACTTAATAACTAGGATAGATTCAAACAAAAAAGCTTTCTCTCAGCAAAGGAAACTATCAGCAATGTGAAGCGAGAAAATCTTTGCCACTCATACTTCAGATAGGGCACTAATTTCCAGAATATATAAAGAACTCAAAAAACTACACCAAGAATACAAATAACCCAATCAACAAATGGGCTAAGGAAATGAGCAGACACTTCACAGAAGAAGATCTTCAAACAATCAACAGATATATGAAAAAATGTTCAACATCTCTAGTAACAAGAGAAATGCAAAACTATCCTAAGATTCCATCTCATCCCAATTAGAATGGCGATTAGCAAGAATACAAGCAACAATAGGTGTTGGAGAGGATGTGGGGAAAAGGTACACTCATACATTACTGGTGGGGTTGCAAATTAGTGCAGCCACTCTGGAAAGCAGTGTGGAGATTCCTTTGAAACCTTGGATTGGAACCACCATTTGACCCAGCTATTTCACTCCTAGGCCTATACTCAAAGGAATTAAAATCAGCATACTACAGTGATGGAGCCACATCAATGTTCATAGCTGTTCAATTCACAATAGCCAGATTGTGGAACCAACCTAGATGCCCTTCAACTGATGAATGGATAAAGAAACTGTGGTATATATATACAATGGAATATTACTCAGTCATAAAGAATAATAAAATTATGGCATTTGCAGGCAAATGGATGAAATTGGAGAATATCATGCTAAGTGAGATAAGCCAATCTCAAGAAACCAAAGGGTGAATGATCTTGCTGATAAGCAGATGATGATACATAATGGGGGGTGGGAGGAAAGCAAGAATGGAGGAAGGTGGAATGTAAAGAGGGAAAAGAGGGGTGGGAGGGGTGGGGGAGGAAAAATAACAGAATGAATCAAACACCATTACCCTATGTAAATGTATGATTACACAAATGGTACGCCTCTACTTCATGTACAACCAGAGAAAGAAGTTGTACCCCATTTGTTTACAATAAAAAAATTTTTTTCATTGGAAAAAAATCACCAGAGAAAAAGTGCTTATCAAGGTTAAAAATTCAACTGCTCTTTATAAGGTCTGAAATATTTAAAATTTTTTAATTTTTAAAAAAATTTCCCTGTTATTCTAATACAGTACAATGTCTTTTGCCATTTAATGTTTAAAATAAATATCATTAACTTTTCATGTGCTTATTCACTTCAGAATTTATTTTCATGAGTTTTTATTCTGACAGAAATGGATTCAGAGACTTAGGACTCCAAATTTGCCAACCAATTACTTGTTAAAGCTACATTGTTTAAAGTCTATGTGCAAAGGGAGCATACCAAGGAAAACACTTCTTTTTCTACTGATATTGGGTGTTAAACCTCCATGTAAACAGCCTTTGTGGGAGAGCTGGGAATGGTCTTGTGAGAACTGCACTTACTCAGAAGCCCCACTGAACTAACTATATATGTTTTATGTCATAATGCATATAACAAGAGTTTCTTTCTTTAAATCTCAAAACAGAGACCTGACAGCCTTGCAAGTGAATTATTAGTTATATTCCTTCACAAATGATAATACGTAGATATTTTTAAGAAAATAAAATCATTGCAAATATGCCACAGGAAACATTTCTTGCCCATGATGCTGCCCTTAATTACTGTAGCTTTTTCTGAAAATGCTTCTGTTTACCTGCACTTTTCCCAGAGTTGGATTGTGGGGTGCACATTTGTCCCCATTCTTCATAAGTTTCTGAAGCAGTTGGTGATGGGAAGTATCACACTACTAAAATTTCCTATGGACATTGAACTAGAAGAGAAGGCAAGGACAAGCTTTCCAAGAAAGTCAGGAATTTTCATGAACCGTAAGGGACAAGGAGAATGTAGCTGTTCACTTAATTCTTCTGTTCATTGACCTTTTTGAGGAATAGTTTATTTTCTCCTTTATTCCTTTTAAAAAAAAAACTGGTATGTGTCAACAGATATATTATAACCAAGACAACTGAAATTTCAACCTTGGTAATTGCCACAAGGTTTCTAAAGCATTATTATTATGTGAGTGCCTGGAGAAGCCTATTTCTTCTTTCAATGATCTTCTGAGACATGCTATTCTGGATTTAGTATTTGCATCAGTGTATCTTGCCACCTTAACCTTCTTCTAGTGCAGTTTGTCACATCATGACTTCTATATACCTTATATACAATCACAGTACTTTTGAATTAATAACTACAGTATAGTATTTAAAGGGCATTTTATAAAATATTTTCATATTTTAGTTATCTGAGGCATAATTATCCTATCTCTACTCTCTTCTCTATTCAAATGTACAAAAAGGAAAAAGAAAAATAGTTTTCTTCAGTGGATATTTGATTCTATCAAGGCATCCACTTCTATGCTTCTTAGCTGCCTGTTACTTGAAATTAAAACTTTTAATTGGAGACAAAAATTCCTCTTTGTCCCATTTCTTATTAAAATGGTCACATTTCTATGACTTCTTAGGGGTCTTAAATCCATCTCAATTAATGTATTATGACTTGAGTACATTTTATCTTTCCCATTCCATGTTTATAATAATCAATTCTCAACTATAGACATTCAAAACATTATTTACATTTGACTTTACTCAAGAAACATTCTAACACATTAAAGAATACAGTAATATGCTACTTGCCTCTTGTCAGCAAATCTAATTTTTTTAGAATTGTACTTTTCTCAACTTAGTCATTTAACATATATAAATATTTTAGTAACCTGTATGAAAAATTCTTTACCATAATCCAAAATTCTCAAACTGTTAAAGGATACAAAGTATACTGCACTAGGAAAGCAAAGGCTGCTTTCCAGTGACACTCTAGATTGGACAAAAACAATGTCATCTGGTTGATAAAGGTGTACATACCTGGATGTTTACTTCTTAATTTCAGGTTCCTTGTACATTTTTTGCACTTTTTCCTAAACATAGTTATATTTCATATATAACTATGGCATTTTGTCATTTCCTTCTTGTTTTTATTTCTTCCATCTTTCAATACTCCAAAATATTATCTGTACCTGATCTTGATTTCATGAGTTCATTAAATGGTTTGAAGTACAACTTTTCATTACTTCTGAATATTTAGGATGACTGGGATTAGAAGTGAACTTGAAGTTGTTCATTAGAACAGCAGGTAAAAATATAGAGTTCTCCAACACCCTCAGATCCCCAAAAGTCTGTGAATAGAATATGTGATCAGAAACAGTGACCAAAGGAGAAAGGAAATACCTCTGTGGAAAGCCTCAAGTTCTCATCACAAATATGCATCTATTATCTAATAATATTTGAGTCATTGTGCTTTATAAGGTCTCAAGAGTTTATATGGGGATATCTCCTTCCAATTAATGGAAATTTCCTGTTATCGGAGTGTCCCATTTAGAGTATTTTGAACAAGAAGATATCCTACTAGCTAACATGCAACAAAGAACCCAACTGCATACTTGAAGTTTGTTTGAAGATAAGAAAATATAAGATGAATATAGATTCCATTTTTCTACAGAAAGGGTCATATTAGCTTTAGACCACTTGTTAACAAACCTTCCCAAAGACAGTTTCTTCATTTCTAATGTCAGGATAATGTAGCATCAAAATGGGCTGTCTCAATACATAAATGAGCATATATTTAGCCCTTACTATTTTATTGGACATATATCTATAAATGTTACATACAATTCCCTCTACTTCATATTTTACATTGTACCCTCTCAAACAGCTGCTAAATTAATTCATGCAAATATGAAATATTCCAACATACATCCAAAGTTGGTCTAAAATACATTTTTCTGCATGTATGAATTTTTAGTCATCCATTAACCCTTTACTTGGAGGTGCTATATAATAGGCTATTTGTTATCCAGCTACAGGAAAGATACTTTTTGTGTTGATAATCAAGAAAAATAATACCTTAACTGCTATTTCTTTGGTTGTATAAGGAGCCTAAAACATCCAGAAGGAAGGGAGGAAAGTTTTAATAAAAAAAAAGAACTATGAAAACAATCAGTCCTTTTACAATGATTAAAAACTCAAATCAAATGAAGACTAATCATGGAAATTTTAAGAAGATTTTGCAAATTTGGCAGTAGATATTAAGAGTGAGAATTTCCACTAGCCCTTTCATACTTTGATTCCAGAATCAAGGTCACTCTCTATTAAACTATCACACAGAGCACAAAATACATTATTAAGGATGGTATTCTAAACTTACATATTGGTGGTGGCTAACTGGTGCCAATCGATGCCTCATTAGGCATCAAGGCACTTTCATTTCTGTTTCTGAGGCGAGCACCCATCTGAAGGAGATGGGAGAATATTGGTGTATGGATGTTGAGTATCAGTCCATGGTCTCTCTTTCCCTGGATATGTGTTCTTTGAATGAAAGCAGATTCCCACTAGATACTAAGTTGTAAGGGTTAAAATTAATATGCACTTTTGAATTCCTGTTTATTACAGACAATAACACAAATAACTCATGATGGAAGAGTAACAGAAATATATGAAGCCTTTCACTAGTATCTAAGTGATGGAGACTGTTGGAAATTATGTCAAAATGTGGAAAATATATTTGTATTCAATATATTTTTTAATACCATGTATTGAAATTAAGCAAATCTTCATGAGGCAACTAATCATTGCTTGAGATCATGGGGTTTTTAGTATATGACTTATGAATATATCAAGGGGGTAGAAAATTATTTTCATAATTGTTCTAAAATTTGAAATGTTACCAGACCCATGAATTATTAAGTGTTTCATGCTAATATTGAGAAATTCTGTTGACCTGATTAATTTCTCTTCATTCTTTAAAAGTATGCCTTATTGCTTCTACCAGAAGTTATATTAAAGAAGAATTAGTAAATGCTTGCTTGTCTGTACCACCAACTGGGAGGTGATTCCAAAGGTATATACTCAAGTATTAAATTAGATAATATATAACTCTTGTTTAATAGCATCAAAGTTACTCAGGTTTTTACACTTAAAGAGGAGAAATATTAGAGAAATAATATTTAATTGATTCAATACATACATCTTTTGCAATATTTTGCAAAGCTGCTGAGGTTCATTTTTATTTGAACATACTAAATACAACTCAGAATTTCCACATACAACTGCTATCTGTCAATAAAACTTGTAAGCGTGAAAGCAAGGCCTGTATATAGGCAGACAATTGTTAATAAAGATAAGAATTTCAGACATAAACATTAAATGCTCAATAAAAATGAAATATATTTTTTAGTGTGGAATATTGTTAAAATAGAAAATACATTGCTTAAAATAAATATATAAACCTATTCATGAAACTTGTTGTAAAGCTTAATATTACTATCTAGATATTTAACAAATTACAAAAGAACAGGTATTAGAACATATAAAGAACTATTAATACTATTAACCTACATAGTTAGGGAGACAATAAGGTGTGGGTGAGAAATGTGTTCACCATCTTCAGTGTAGTGATTATATCTGGAAATATGGATTTTTAAGTTGTATCAAATAAAAAGATTTGACAATGTTTGTAATTTTAATAACAATTATTACCCTTTTTATAAATTTTTATGCATACACACATACACACATGCACGGTGACACCCATTCTATTTTTCTCTGTGCTTTTTTCAATATTGAATTGAATTATTTTAAATCTAGATGTATGTATATGTAATGCATCATATATAACACGTTTCATATCATACATATTGCACGTACATTACAATAGGCAGATTAATTGTTCCCAAAAGATGTCTGTATAATTTAGGGTTCTCCAAAGAAAACAGATTTATAGTGGGGTTGGCTTATATGAGTAGGAAGCTTGAGCATTTCCTCCATCTGCTGTCTGCAAGTGGAGACCCAGGGAAACCAGTGGCATAATTCAAAGTCTTGAAGCTGGAGAACAAAAGTAAACTGTTGGTTCTGAAGACCTAAAAACCAGGAGTGGCAGGAGGAGGCAACTTTCTTACCTCAAGCAATCAGGCAGAGTTAATTAAACTTTACTCCAACTTTTCGTTCTACAGCAGTTCCCCACTTACCCACCATTTTACTCACATTGTTTCAATTACCCACAGTCAACCAAAGTAGTGTGAGTACAGAACAATTGCAATATTTTGAGAGAGGCAGAGAAAATCTACACTTGCATAAATTTTATCACAGTACATAACTATAATTGTTCTATACTTATTTATGAGTTATTATAGTCTCTTACTATGCTTAATATAGTAATTAAAATTTATTATACAGATGTATGTATAGAACACTACTCAAAAATAACTAGGATTTGTTATTGTCAGCAGTCTCAGGAATGTGCTGAGGATCTTGAAGCATATCCCCTTACAGATAACAGGGACTACTATATAGGTCTTCAGTGGGTTGGATGATGCTCACTAACCCTGTGGAGGACCATTAAAAAATTGGCCTGCTCAGAAGTATAACACAAATAGAATCATACATCACATCATGTATTTTGCCTGATTTCTTTTCTCAAAATATCATCTGTTTGTAAGAATTACTACCACTCGTTATCCATTAACAACCAAATTCACTTTGTTGTCAGTAGTGCATGGAACATTCTGTAAAACAGACCATATTCTAGGGCACAATGAAAATTTTAGCAAATACAAATTAAAAAGAATTCTTTGTATCCTATTAGATTATCATTGACTGAAATCTAAAATCAACAAGATTTTTAAAAAGAAACTAATATACCTGAAGATTAAACCATACACTTTTAAATAAGACCAAAATTGCAGAAGAAATCAGGGGAGAAATAAAGTCTCAGAAACAAATGACAACAGAGGTAGAATATATCAAAATCTGTGAGACAGTGTGAAAGCAGTTCTAAGAGGAAAGTTTATAGCACTGGGTTCCTATATTTAAAAACAATAGAAAGATACAAAATGAATGGCCTAATATTACACCTCAAAGCTCTAGAAAAAGAACAAATTAACACTAGAATCAGTAGAAGACATACACAAATCAATAAACACTATTCACCACCTAAGTAGAGTTAAGGACAAGAATCACAGTATTATATCACAAATGTATCTGATAAAATGAAGCACCCACTCATGTTTAAAATACTAGAGAATATAGGGAGAGAAGAAACTTTTCTCAACATTGTAAAGGCTATATATGACAAACCCAGGCCAACATCATACTGAATGGAGAAAAGCCAAAAGCATTTCCTCTAAAATGAGGAACATGTCCAGCATGTCTGCTCTCCCATTTCTATTCAACATAGTCCTTAAAACTCTTGCCCATCAGGCAAGAGAATAAAATTAAAGGGATACAAAATAAGAAAAGGAGAAGTCAAATTATTTGTTTGCTGATGGCATAATCCTCTATTTAAGAAAACCCAAAAAATTCTACCAGAAGACTTCTAGAACTGATAAATTAAGCAAAGTTAGCAGGACACAAGAGCAGGACAAATCAATCAATCATATTCCTTTACTCCAATAATGAATCTGTGGAAAAAGAAATTAGATAAACTATTTTATTCACAATAATGTCAAAATAACAAAAAAACAAAGACAAAAGAACTTAGGAATTAGTCAAACCAAGGAGGTGAAAGATCTCTACAGTGAAAACTATAGAGGCATAGATTTTTTTTGAAGGTATTCATTTCTGACCACTCAGGGGAAGATCAGTATGAAGCTGCCAGAGCAGCTCTGGGGTTGCAACCCTGTGGAGATGTTAGGGATGGAAGGTGCCCAAAGTCTGCCCTCCTGATTATCCTGACCATTTCTTACTCATTCGTTGTGTGCACTACAAAATTTAGTGCTAACAGAATCCAAAGATAAGAACAATTCCACATTGGTGCACTTTACTTTTATGTAAATAGCATGAGATGGTTTGACATTTCTACATCCCAAATCCCATGTGTTCCTTCTCTACTATGTTTAGCCGAAGCCATGCGGAGATTTGGGGTGTGTAGGCAGGTGGTGGTGCAGCCAACCACTGCTGCAGGCTAGCCACGTCTCACTTCCCTACACACGGGATTATGGAGATGATATGTTCTCCAATGCCTTCTCAGATGTGACTTTTCCAACTGCTGCCACCCACCCTCTCCACATACCTCAGGGAAGGGCCTGATGACTGGGAGAGAGATTCCTTCTTGTCAAGGCCACCAGTTCTCAGTAAGTCATGTCTATACTGGCTCAAGGGGAGTGAATCTCTGGCCACATTAGGTCAAGTCAAGTTAGTGCTCATCTATACTGGCTCAATGTGTGCAGAGGATGGCTGCTGTGCCCCTGCCCTCACCCTGAGGCATCCCCTTTGTGTTTTAACCAGACTTTTATATTTTTTTATCTTTGAATATCAATTTCATTATATAAAAACAAAGAAACAAGTATTAAAGAAACATTGCTATCATCCTTGAAGCATGGGAGAAAGGACAGAGAAGTATAGGGCAGGGAGGGGGTAGAGTCCCAGGGAAAACAGATTCTGATTTCTCTCACTGGTGGAAGAAGAGGAGACTCCTGATGTCCAGGTGGGTCCAGAGGTGCTCCTGGCTAGAACTCATGCAGAGAAACCTGAGCCAGTATGCACACCTGGTTCCTGCATTTTTTTAGAGACCACGTGACTAATATCCATCCTTTGATGTAAGAATCCACAGAGCATAGATTCCTCTGGCTGGCTGTCCATTGCTTTTGTCTGTCTCAGTTCAGCATATATGCTGGAATCACCCTGTTTCTGAATCTAGCACATTCAGAACCTCTCTGGATAAGAGCCACTTTTACAGACACACAGCACGTAAAACATAGTTGTTGAAAGTAGGCAGTGTTCCTCCTTGTCACCCTCTTGCAGATGTTGCTGTTGTCCTGAGGTTGCCCTTTGGAGGAATCTTGGGAGAAATTGAGGCTCCTCCTAGGATTTGAGCATGTAGGACTCAGGGTCAGGCAGGGAGGCAATCCAGGGAGCAGAGGTCTTTGCATGCAGGGAGTGGACATCAATGAGTCAGGCTTAACTTTCTGATACCCTTCTGCCCTGCTTCTGCAGGGAACTGTTGCTCATAGGACAAGGAGAAGGTGTGGAGTGCAGACTCACTGGCACACTTCTTTGGTAGGACTGAGAAATTGGAATGATCCGTGGGTCATGGTTGAGACCCAACATTCTGACCCCCAGGCTTCCCCGGGAAAATGTAGCCTTGTCTCTGGTGTTTGTGGGACTGGCGTATCAGGTACATAACCATTGCATCATCAAACTTTCTATTGGCTAGAAACACCCAGGTTTCATATGAGTTATAACCCATGTCAAACAGGATTGTCTTTATTCTGGGGTTTGGGTGTTTGGGGAGCAGCTCAATAAGTTGATGGGCTGAATACTCCTTACCCTTACTCAGCCATGGGCATTGAAGGATTTACTTTAAGGAAGGCCCCTGCATGGAGGTTCTTGGTCAGCATTTTATGGATGAGCCATCTTTTTTGGGTGGGAACATGATCAGAAATGTGGTATCTTGTCCCCATGATCTGTGTCACCAGCTCCCAAAGATCTTTATAAATGGTTGTCTCCATGAAAATATAACATACAGAATGACACCTAGGCTCCAAACATCCATGGAGGTGGGTAGAGATTTGTATTTTTCCTGCTTACTGATTTCAGGGACATAGTATGGGAGAGTGACCTGGAACCAGATCAGCTTATGCTTAGGGGTGAACTTCACACCTATGCCAATATCAAGGAATTTGAGGTTGTCTCTAGCATCCACTGTGATATTCTTGACCTTCAGGTCTCAGTGCATGATGCCCTTATGGCAGTTGCCTATTGCACACATGATCTGCCTGAACATTCTCCAGGCATCCTCCTCTTGCATGCCATCAAACTGGATGTGGTCAAGTAGCTGTCCTCCCTCACCTGCATGCTCCATCATGATATAGATATGTCTACCTATTTCAATAACCTGAAATAGCTGGGTCACATGGGGATGTTCCAGGTCCATCACTATAATCAGTTCAGAGCAGACTGAGAAGTTCCCTTTTTCCTTTGACAGGACTTTTACCACCACCTCTGCCCCAGTGAGGAGAAGGTGGACCAGTTTCACTACACCCAATGGCCCTCAGAACCTCATAACAATCCCTGAAGGCCATATCATCACAGGAGATGGGTCCCTGCAACACCACATCAGTCTGACTGCTCTTTCTACCCATCCTAAGCAGGAACACCAACTAAGTATGCTAGATGGGAAGAAAATAAAAACCAAAACAACATTGTAGATAGCTTATAGACCATGTAGCACCATGTAGAGCAGATGCCATCTACTCTGAGTAAGGAGTTACCTGGTAAACACCTTGGGGCCACTAGGGTTGAGTTCATATACCTTGAGCTCCCATTGGTCTCTGCAGTGACCTGAGTTTTAGTGAAGGGGGAGGAGTTTGAGGTTTGAAGAAATAGAAAGGAGAAATGGGATTTGGAGTTCCTACCAGTTAGTTTTGTACCAGTTTTGCATTTGTGTTAACAAACGTAGTGGTAAAGTTTACAGAATTTCAGGATCAAAGCAAAGCCATGCAAAGGATTCTTTTTTTTTTTTTTTTTTTGTTCAACCAATTTTTTTTTTATTGTAAACAAATGGGATACATGTTGTTTCTCTGTCTGTACATGGCGTAAAGGCATACCATTTGTGTAATCATAAATTTACATAGGGTAATGTTGTTTGATTCATACTGCCATTTTTCCCTTCCCCCTCCCCTCCCACCCTTCCCCTCCATCTATACAGTCCTTCCTTCCTCCATTCCTGCCCCCCTCCCTAAACCCAACTCCAACCCCAACACTAACCCTTCCCACCCCCCATTATGTGTCATCATCCACTTATTAGCGATATCATTCTTCCTTTGGTTTTTTGAGATTGGCTTATCTCACTTAGCATGATATTCTCCAGTTTCATCCATTTGCCTGCAAATGCCATAATTTTATCAGTTCTTTATGGCTGAGTAATATTCCATTGTATATATATACCACATTTTCTTTATCCATTCATCAATTGAAGGACATCTAGGTTGGTTCCACAATCTGGCTATTGTGAACTGAGCAGCTATGAACATTGATGTGGCTGTATCTCTGTAATATGCTGATTTTAAGTCCTTTGGGTATAGGCCAAGGAGTGGGATAGCTGGGTCAAATGGTGGTTCCATTCCAAGTTTTCTAAGGAATCTCCACACTGCTTTCCAGAGTGGCTGCACTAATTTGCAGCCCCACCAGCAATGTAAGAGTGTACCTTTCTCCCCACATCCTCGCCAACACCTGTTGTTGCTTGTATTCTTGATAATTGCCATTCTAATTGGGGTGAGATGGAATCTTAGGGTGGTTTTGATTTGCATTTCTCTTATTACTAGAGATGTTGAACATTTTTCCATATGTTTGTTGATTGCTTGTAGATCTTCTTCTGTGAAATGTCTATTCATTTCCTTAGCCCATTTGTCAGTTGGATTATTTACATTCTTGGTGTAGAGTATTTTTAGTTCTTTATAGATTCTGGAGATTAGCGCTCTATCTGAAGTATGATTGGCAAAGATTTTCTCCCACTCTGTAGGCTCTTTCTTTGCATTGCTGATAGTTTCCTTTGCTGAGAGAAAGCTTTTTAGTTTGGATCTATCCCAGTTATTAATTCTTGCTTTTATTTCTTGTGCTATGGGAGTCCTGTTGAGGAAATCTGGTCCTAAGCCGACATGTTGAAGCTCTGGACCTACTTTTTCTTCTATAAGATGCAAGGTCTCTGGTCTGATTCCGAGATCCTTAATCCATTTTGAGTTTAGTTTTGTGCATGGTGAGAGATATGGGTTTAGTTTCATTCTGTTGCATATGGATTTCCAATTCTCCCAGCACCATTTGTTGAAGAGGCTATCTTTTCTCCATTGCATAATTTTGGCCCCTTTGTCTAGTATGAGAAAATTGTATTTATTTGGGTTTGTGTCCGTGTCCTCTATTCTGTACCATTGATCCACCTTTCTATTTTGGTACCAATACCATGCCGATTTTGTTACTATTGCTTTGTAGTAGAGTTGAAGATCTGGTATTGCGATACCCCCTGCTTCACTCTTTCTGCCAAGGATTGCTTTAGCTATTCTGGGTTTTTTATTCTTCCAGATGAATTTCATAATTGCTTGCTCTATTTCTGTAAGGTACATCATTGGGATTTTAATTGGAATTGCATTGAATCTGTATAGCACTTTTGGTAGTATGGCCATTTTGACAATATTAATTCTTCCTATCCAAGAACATGGGAGATCTTTCCATCTTCTAAGGTTTTCTTGAATTTCTTTCTTTAGTGTTCTGTAGTTCTCATTGTAGAGGTCTTTCACCTCTTTTGTGAGATTGATTCCCAAATACTTTATTTTTTTCGAAGCTATTGTGAATGGGGTAGTTTTCCTAATTTCTCTTTCTGAAGATTCATCGCTTATATATAAAAATGCCTTAGATTTATGTGCATTGATCTTATATCCCGCTACTTTACTGAATTCACTTATGAGATCTAAAAGTTTTCTGGTGGAATTTCCTGGTTCCTCTAAGTATACCATCATATCATCAGCAAATAGGGATAGTTTGAGTTCTTCTTTTCCTATTCGTATCCCTTTAATTTCTTTGGTCTGTCTAATTGCTCTGGCTAGAGTTTCAAGGACGATATTGAATAGAAGTGGTGAAAGAGGGCATCCCTGCCTTGTTCCAGTTTTTAGAGGGAATGCTTTCAGTTTTTCACCATTTAGAATGATATTAGCCATGGGTTTAGCGTAGATGGCCTTTACAATGTTAAGGAATGTTCCCAATATCCCTATTCTTTCTAGTGTTTTGAGCATGAAGGGGTGCTGTATTTTATCAAATGCTTTTTCTGCATCTATCGAAATAATCATGTGATTCTTGACTTTAAGTCTATTGATATGGTGAATGACATTTATTGATTTCCTGATGTTGAACCAACCTTGCATCCCTGGGATGAAACCCACTTGATCATGGTGCACTATCTTTTTAATATGTTTTTGTATGCGATTTGCTAAAATTTTGTTTAGAATTTTTGCGTCGATGTTCATTAAGGATATTGGTCTGAAATTTTCTTTCCTCGATGTGTCTCTGTCTGGTTTAGGAATCAGGGTAATATTGGCTTCATAGAATGAGTTTGGGAGAGTTCCCTCCTCTTCTATTTTCTGGAATACTTTGAGAAGTATTGGAATGAGTTCTTCTTTAAAAGTTTTGTAGAACTCGGCTGAGAACCCATCTGGTCCTGGACTTTTCTTTGTTGGAAGGCTTTTGATGACTTCTTCTATTTCATTACTTGAAATTGGTCTATTTAAATTGTGTATGTCCTCCTCGTTCAGTTTAGGCAATTCATATGTCTCTAGAAACCTGTTGATGTCTTCGAAATTTTCTATTTTGTTGGAGTATAGATTTTCAAAATAGCTTCTAATTATGTTTTGTATTTCAGTCGTGTCTGTTGTGATATTTCCTTGTTCATTCCGAATTTTAGTGATTTGGGTTTTCTCTCGTCTTCTCTTTGTTAGTGTGGCTAAAGGTTTATCAATTTTGTTTATTTTTTCGAAGAACCAACTATTTATTTTGTCAATTTTTTGTATTGTTTCTTTCATTTCAATTTCATTGATTTCAGCTCTCAGTTTAACTATTTCCTGTCTTCTACTACTTTTGGTGTTGGTCTGTTCTTCTTTTTCTAGGGCTTTGAGCTGTAGTGTTAGGTCATTTTTTTTTTTTGAGTTTTACTTCTTTTATTAAATGCGCTCCATGAAATAAATCTTCCTCTAAGTACCGCTTTCATAGTGTCCCAGAGATTTTGATATGATGTTTCTTTGTTCTCATTTACCTCTAAGAATTTTTTAATTTCCTTCCTAATATCTTCTGTTATCCATTCATCATATAGTAGCATATTGTTTAATCTCCAGGTGTTGGAGTAGTTTCTGTTTTTTACGCTTTCATTAATTTGTAACTTCAATCCATTATGATCTGATAGAATACAAGGTAGTGTCTCTATCTTCTTGTATTTGCTGACATTAGCTTTGTGGCATAATATATGGTCTATTTTAGAGAAGGATCCATGTGCTGCTGAGAAGAAAGTGTATTCGCTCTTGGTTGGATGGTATATTCTATAAATGTCTGTTAAGTCTAAATTATTGATTGTGTTATTGAGATCTATGGTTTCTTTGTTCAATTTTTGTTTGGAAGATCTGTCCAGTGGTGAAAGAGGCGTGTTAAAATCACCTAGTATTATTGTGTTATGGTCTATTTGGTTTCTAAATTGAGAAGGATTTGTTTAACATACATGGATGAGCCACTGTTTGGGGCATAGATGTTTATGATTGTTATATCTTGCTGATTTATGCTTCCCTTAAGCAGTATGAAATGTCCTTCTTTATCCCTTCTAACTAACATTGGCTTGAAGTCCACATTATCTGAAATGAGGATGGATACTCCAGCTTTTTTGCTGAGCCCATGTGCATGGTATGTTTTTCCCCATCCTTTCACCTTTAGTCTATGGGTATCTCTTTCTATGAGGTGAGTCTCTTGCAGGCAACATATTGTTGGATCTTTCTTTTTAATCCAATCTGCCAGTCTATGTCTTTTGATTGATGAATTCAGGCCATTAACATTCAGGGTTATTATTGAGATATGATTTGTATTCCCAGTCATTTGGTTCATATTTAAAATTTTTGACACATCTTGGTTCCTCCTTTATTTGACAGTTCCTTTAGGATAATTCCTCCCTTTGCTGATTTGCTTCTTTGTTTTTTATCTCTTCCTCATGAAATATTTTGCTGAGAATGTTCTGTAATGCTGGCTTTCTTTTTGTAAATTCTTTTAGCTTTTGTTTATCATGGAATGATCTTATTTCATCGTCAAATTTGAAGGTAAGTTTTGCTGGGTATAAGATTCTTGGTTGGCATCCATTTTCTTTCAGAGCTTGAAAAATGTTGTTCCAGGCCCTTCTAGCCTTCAGGGTCTGGATTGAAAAATCTGCTGATATCCGTATTGGCTTCCCCCTGAATGTAATTTGGTTCTTTTCTCTCACAGCCTTTAAAATTCTGTCCCTATTTTGTATGTTAGGTATTTTCATTATAATGTGCCTTGGTGTGGGTCTGTTGTAATTTTGTGTATTTGGAGTCCTATAAGCCTCTTGGACTTGATTTTCCATTTCATTCTTCAGATTTGGGAAATTTTCTGATATTATTTCTTCAAATAGATTGTTCATTCCTTTGGTTTGTTTCTCTAAGCCTTCCTCAATCCCAATAATTCTCAAATTTGGCCTTTTCATGATATCCCATAGTTCTTGGAGATTCTGTTCATGATTTCTCACCATCTTCTCTGTTTGTTCAACTTTGTTTTCGAGGTTAAATAATTTGTCTTCAATATCTGAAGTTCTGTCTTCCAGCTGTTCTATCCTATTGGTTATGCTTTCTATGGAGTTCTTAATTTGGTTTATTGTTTCCTTCATTTCAAGGATTTCTGTTTGGTTTTTTTTCAATATCTCTAACTCTTTATTGAAATGATCTTTTGCTTCCTGAATTTGCTCTGTTAACTGTCGATTGGTGCGATCGTTCAATGCCTGCATTTGCTCTTTCATCTCATCGTTTGCTTCCCTAATCATTTTAATTATGTACATTCTGAACTCCCTTTCTGTCATTTCTTCTGCCATGCTGTCGTTGGATTTTATTGATGTAACATCTAGATTTGTTTGGGGCATTTTCTTCCCTTGTTTTCTCATATTGTTCAGGAATCAGTGGGTCATTAAGATATTGCAGATTTCCTCTATCAACTTATAATGTCCCTGAAGATTGCTAGTATATCCCCTCTTATCCTTCAGTATCCTGAAGTCTTGGAGGAGGTTGATAATGCAGAGTTCCATGAAGAAGCTGCCTCTCTTGGTGTGGTAACCCTCAGGTGGCGTATATTCCCTGCTAGTGGGCAGAGGTGCCTCCACTTGTTGACCAATGGTCATCCAATGGGGAACTAGACTCTGGGCTGAGGCAAGGCCTGTTTGTGCCTATGTCTCTGGCTTTACCGTCCCTGTGGGAAAACCTCCACCGGCCGGGAAGAGTCACTCGGTGGGGACGTCTCGCTGGTCAGTTGCCCTCCTAGAGGTTCCCCTCAATCTACAACTACCACCTGGGCTGGGCTGTCTTCCTCTGCAACGATCCCAGGGGCCCGGACCTACGTCCTGGGCCTGGGAGCCTCACCCTTCGCAGGCGAGTCTCCTTAGGCTGCCTCTCCCAGAGAATCTGCCCGCAGCCCTGGAAACTTCGCTCCGCCCCTAGGCGTGTCTCTGTGCTGGCTCTTCCAGCAAGAAGCCACCTAGCTCCTGGGACCCTGCTCTGCACCAATCACCTGGCTATGCAGCCCCTCCCCTGAGCCACCACCTGGAGCCCCGTACAATAGCTCCGAGACCCAGAGACCCGCCACACACCTCCTCCTCCGGACAGCCGCCCAGTTTCCGACGCAGTCACTAGGAGTCCAAACAACTCACTTCGGGTCTCCTCCTCCCGCCAACCACCCGTAGCCCTAGACAGTCACTCCAAGTCCAAGTGACCCACCCTGTTCCTCCTCCTCCTCCTTGGGGTAACCCCCCGGGTGTTCAGGAGCGGTGGCTCCGAGACCAGGTGACTCACCACGCTCCTCCTCCAGGCAGGCCACCGGTGTTCAGGAGCGGTTGCTTTTAGTCCAATCAACTCACCACTCGCCTCCTCCTCTGGCAACCGCCTGTGGTTCTGATGCAGTCACTCCCAGACTAAGCGTCCCACCGCTCTCCTCCTCCAGGCAGGCCACCAGTGTTCTGGAGCAGCCATTCCGAGTTCAAACAGCTCGTCACGCAGCTCCTCCTCCGGCAACTGCCCACGACTCTGATGCAGTCACTCCCAGGTCAAGCAACACGCTGCGCTCCTCCTCCTCCTCCGGGCAACCTCCCGGCACTCAGGAGCGCTTGCTCTGAGGTCAAACAGTTCACCATGCAGCTCCTCCTCTGGCAACTGCCTGTGGTTCTGATGCAGTCACTCCCAGACCAAGTGTCCCACCGCGCTCCTCCTCTTCCTCCGGGCAGTCCCCCGGTGCTCAGGAGCGCCCACTCTGAGTTCAAACAGTTCACCACGCAGCTCCTCCTCTGGCAACCGCCTGTGGCTCTGATGCAGTCACTCCTAGACCAAGCATCCCGCCGCGCTCCTCCTCTTCCTCCGGGCAACCCCCCGGTGTTCAGAAGCGGTTGTTCTGGGTCCAAACAGCTCGCCACGCAGCTCCTCCCCAGGCAGCCGCCCGGAGCCCCAGCGGCTGCTCGAGTCCAAGCGCTATGCTGAGCCGCCTCCTCTATGATGATCCCAGTTGTCAGTTGTCCGTGTTTACCGCTCCAGCGGGGGGAGGGGCGTCTCGCCGAGCAACTCCACTTCACAAATTCCCTGCGTTCCGGGGCTACCGCCCCATCCGGGACACCTCCCCAACAGGAGAGACTCACTCGGCAGCTTTGAGTTGGTCCCAAGTCTCTCACTATCTCCTCTTTTGAATCTTGCGTCCTGGAGCAGCGTGAAATGCAGCCGCCCTCTAGTCCACCATCTTGGCCCCCCTCAGGATTCTTTTTATAGTCAGTGGGAATATAGAGATATGGTATTTATTTCCTGCCATTTTCGTTTATTTCTAATGCTTAATTCAGACTTGATTCTCCTAAGTTGAGTGTCCTTCTTGTGAGTTTCATCCCACTGCTGGCTCTGATTCTTAATTTTTTTCCTTCAGCATGGAATATTTCATTGAGTAAGCTTTGTAGTGCAGTCCTTATGGTTATATGAATTCTTTTATATTTGGCATAGAAGGTTTTTATTTCATTTTCAATTCTGAAGGACAATTTTGCTAGATATGTTACTCTTGGTTGGTATATATAATTCCAAACCTTCCTTGCTTTTAGAGTGTGGACTGTGAAATCGTTTGAAATTCTAACTGGTTTACCTCAAAATGTGACTACCTTTTTATCTTGAGGCTTTTAACATTCTAACCTTAGTCTGTATATTAGGCATTTTAATTATAATGTGTCTTGGAGAGGATTTTAAGTGATCTTGCCTATGTGGGGTTCTAAGATGCTCCTGAATTTGGATTTTCATCTCATTCTTAATGTTTTCAAAATTTTCTGATATTTATTGAAAAGTTTGTACATTTCTGTATTGTGTTTTTTGATGCCTTCCTCTATGCCAATTATTCTTACCTTTCGTTATCTAAGATTTCTTGAATATTCTGGTCTTGGTCTCTTAACATCTTTACCATTGCCTTTATTTTTAAGATTAAAAAATGAATAAATGTTTGACATTTTTAACAATTAGAGATATGCATACCAAAACTACTCTATGATTTCTTCTCACTCCAAACAGAATGGCAATTATGAAGAACACAAGTAACAATAAATGTTGGTGAGGATGTGGGGATAAAGGTACACTCAAACATTGCTGGTGGGAATGCAAATTTGTGCAATCATTATGGAAAGCAGTATGGAGATTCCTCAGAAAACTCAGGATGGAACCACCATTTGACCCAGTTATCCCACTCCTTGGTTTATGCCCAAAGGACTTAAAATCAACACACTACATTGACACAACCATATCAATGTTTATAGCAACTCAATTTGCAACAGCTAAACTATGGACCAAGCTTGATGACCTTCAACAGGTGAATGGATAAAGAAAATTTATATACATATGATGGAATATTACTCAGTTTTAAAGAAGAATGAAATTATGGCATTCACCATTAAATGGATGGAGTTAGAGAATATCATGCTGAGTAAAATAAGCCAAACCCAAAAACCAAAGACCAATTGTTTTCTCTGATATGTGGAAGTACATTCACAGTAAGGGGGGCAGTGAATAGGGTAGAATTGAGTTAGTTTATATTAGATAGAGGGGAGGGAAGGAAGCAGAAGGGTTTGGGGAAAGGAATGATAGTAGAGGTGATCCTGCAATATGTATAATCGGATAAATGAGAGATTACACTCTATTTATTATCTATGATTTATCAAAATGCATAAATGTATTTTATTGCCATGTACAACTAATTAGAACAAACAAAATAAAAAAATGAAAAAAAACCCTATTATTTAAAAAAAAGGTTATGTAATTTGTCTTCAAGGTCTGAGGATCTGTCTTCAAGGTGGTCTAATTTATTGGTGATGTTTTCCACTAAATTTTTGATTTACTGAATCTTTCCAGGATTTCTGTTTGGTTCTTCTTTAGAATCTTTAAAAAAAATCATCTTTCACTTCCTGTACTTTCTAATTCCTTACATCTTTTTTTAGTTCACTGAATATTTTAGCTATGAACTTTCTAAATTCTTTCTCAACATTTCCTTTACTGTGGTGTCAATGGGATCAGTTGTTGAAGTGTTGTGGGCTATTTGGGGTGGTTGGTTTACTTGTTTTTTCATTCTATTTTTATGTGTGCCCATCTTCTGGGATGATTATTACTTCCACTCTTTTGTTATTTGTTTTTCTTTTTTTCATTCGGTACCAAGGATAGAACCCATGTGTGCTTAACCAGTGAGACTCATGAGACTCATCCCTGGCCCTTTTTTTTTTTTTTAATTTTTGAGACAGAGTCTCCCTATGTTGCTTAGGCTATACTGGAACTTGTGATCCTCCTGGTAAACCTCCTGAGCCACTGGCCTTACAGGCATAAGCCTCCAAACCAGGCTATTACTTCTTCTTTTATACAAGAGATAATTTACTGAGGTTCTTTGTGTAAGTGCCCTGAGCTAGGCAACAGGTATTGTTACTTCCACTCACCATGTGTCATCTGCTGTTCCCAATTTTAGCATTACTGAGAGAAGATAATAAACCCTATTTACTACAATCGATTCGGAGCAAACTCATGCACTAATAAAACTTAGGGCACGGGGGACTTGGAAAATTTCTCTGCTCTTTCCATACTCTTGGAATGAATGTAACATTCTGGAATACATTGAGAAATGAGTTATTAACGTTAGTAAAATTACTGTCACATTATGTAGGAGATGAAAAGAAGAGTAGAAATATAATGGGCAAGAAAAAAATGAAAGAGAAAAGAAAAAATAGAAATGAATAATCAAACCAAATTAAAAAGAAGAAAAAGAAGGATGGAGGAATTTGTTGGTAGCAGGCAATGTTAGAGGGAGAAGAGTAACTAAGAGGAGCAAGTGTAAATCTGACCTAGGAAAACAAAAATAGAATGGTTTCCAGTTAATGCTTTAAAACATTTCAAGAATATAGTCAAATGGGTTGAGGGTGTAATATTGATAAAAGTGAACATTTATTGATTCACAATAAAAAGTAACATACTAGATCAAAATTGACATTAGAGCTACATATAATAATCCAGGCCAAAGTGGAAAATGTTCCTATTGAGTCTTGCATGTGTGGATTTCATCAGGATTTGGGACCTTTAGAAGATGTCCACCAACCTTCAGCTTTAAGTTTATTTCTCTGGGTGTAGCTATAGTGATCGCACCAGCTCACTTGGAAACAATTCTAGGAGACTCCCTCCAATTTTTGGTTTATCTAGGTACCTATTAGCTTCCTGTCAGTTTGGAGGAGAGGATGTCTAATTTTCTGTGACTAAGCAGCCTGGTTACACCATGTTAGGAGATATAGTCTTATGTGCCCTCCAGAAGGGAACTCCTTGTATCCAGTGCTGTCAAATCCAGGGTGTGGCACCCAGTGTATATTTTGGAGAGTGTGAGGTGTGGCTGTGTAAGATGGAGGTATATTTTGCCTGATGAGATGCTGGGTGGCCCACAGGGCAGGGCGGTATATGGTTGCTGCCCTCTGGGTGCACAGGTCGCCACTCAGTACACTTGAGCCTGGGTACAGTGGGAGGTGGATGGTGTTTGTGGGGTGCTGCAATGTAAGTCTTAGCCCAACCTAGTAGGACCAGAATCTTAGCCCAACCTAGTAGGACCAGAATCTTAGCCCAACCTAGTAGGACCAGAAGCATACTACTGCATCTGTAGAAGACAAGCCCCTGGTGAAGGCCATCCATGATTGTGGGGTGCGGCAAAGCAGCCTCGATGTTGCTGAATTTGGGAGGTGTCTGGCACTGGTCTTCCACAACCTCACTTCTTGCCCTTCACTGAGGAATTCTTGTATTGCCACCAGGAGGCGTCTGAATTCATCCAGCTCTACCTAGGTGGCCGCTGCAAGCACTGCTTGACTTTGCACAGCAAGGGGAACTCTTCTACAAAGGAATGGTCTAATGGGGCCTGCAGTCTTACACCTCTACCTGGGTGAAGGAGCCCAGTGCTGGCTGGAGTGCAGGTGGCAGGCCTTCCAGGAACCATTGACCATACTGGCTGCTCCAATACTGGCCGTTCTGCATGGTGGGTATGGGGGTTTCTTGATCATGCACAGTCAGCATGCTGCTGGATTGGCAGCCTGGATGATCATGAGTGGAGAAGGATCACTGTAAATCGTGAAGTTCTCTTGAAAAACAAAACTGAGTTTTTCAAGACCTCCCGAGTGTCATTGATTTCCAGTCGATCATGATGTGTTACATCTCAGAGCTATTCATAGTATTTACAGGAGAAGTCTCTCCTTTCCACAGGGCTGGAGTCACTTTGAGAGCTAAGGTTGAGCACGTACAGTGTCACTGTCCTCTGAGCTCTACAAGCTCACTTCAGCAGTGTCATTTGTGAATGACCATTCTGCCCTTGAAAGATAGCAGACCTTGGAGCTGCCTTGTTGGGATGCTGTGGCAGACTAGGTTGGCTCATCTGTTGGATTCTGTAGTAGGTGAAAAGTGTTGTATGATCTCCCAGTGAATTTTCTTACTTTCCTAGGACCCCTCTCCATTATGCCAGTACCTTTGGACATTCAGAATTGGTGACCCTGTTAATAAAGAAGAAGTGCAACCTTGAACTTCTTGATAACTACTTCAGCACAGCACTGAATAAGGTACATACATTAGTAGCCTAGGGTTTCTGCAGGAGGTGGATTTGGTTGAAATGCTTGAATAAAAAGAGTTTAATATAACTTAAATATAACTAATTTGTGAACCCTGTGAAATGTTTGGCTTGCATTTCTTGAATTTATGGTATATTTCTTGGTATAATACCAACAGGCAGTAGAACACCAGCATGAGGAATGTGTAGAAATTCTTCTAAATAATGGTGCCAATCCTAATGTTCAGGACATTAATGGATACTCTTCTCTCCACTATGCCATCTTTTGTCAGACAACAGCAATAGTAGAAAAACTGCTTTCACACAATGCAAATATGGAATTACAAAACAAGGTACATATCACCCAATTTTATTTCTAGAGTGTTTGAAATACATTTGTTTTAATAATGAGATATGTAGTGTCCATTTCCATATTTAGAAGCATAAGCACTCACTGCAGGAAAATGTTTTGAAATAAATGGACTGTCAAAGACTTCACTTTATTTATTTTTTTAAATTTATTTTTATTGTAAACAAATGGGATACATCTTGTTTCTCTGTACATGAAGTAGAGGTATACCACTTGTGTGTACATTTACATAGGGTAATGGTGTTTGATTCATTCCTTCCCCCCACCCCTCCCACTCCTCTTTTCCCTCTATACAGTCCCTCCTTCCTCCATTCTTGCCTCCCTCCCACCCCCCATTATGTGTCATCATCCACTTATCAGCAAGATCATTTGTCCTTTGGTTTTTTGAGATTGGCTTATCTCACTTAGCATGATATTCTCCAGTTTCATCCATTTGCCTGCAAATGCCATAATTTTATTATTCTTTATGACTGAGTAATATTCCATTGTGTATATATACCACAGTTTCTTTATCCATTCATCAATTGAAGGGCATCTAGGTTGGTTTCACAATCTGGCTATTGTGAATTGAGCAGCTATGAATATTGATGTGGCTGCATCACTGTAGTATGCTGATTTTAGGTGAAGACTTCACTTTAAATACCAATACTGTAAGAGAAGAATTAGAAGGCACAGCTTCTATTGTATGCACCAATTGCAAATATTCATGAAAACACTGAATGTTTAAAGGAAAAACATTTCCTGTTTCCAAATTATGTGCACCAAAACTTTTTTATAAATAGTGTAAAACAAAACAGGGAGGCAAATTTTGCCCTGGAAATAGGCTTTATCTTAAAACTCAAACAAAACAAAAGCATTTTAAATAAATGGTGATTTTATTGCCGTGGGAAAAGGTACATAAAAGTTAATTATCCCTCTGTGGTAAGACTTGAGCAGGAACAATGGAAAAGTGGAAAATGTAAATCATATTCAGGCCAATGTGGACTTTAGATAATTAAGAAAAAAGAGTTTATTTTTTGTAATTTTTCCCCCAGTTTCTGTATATGGATGATGTGCTATTCAATTTGGAGAATAACAGTACTTAATTTAGGAAAGGAAGATGCAGAGTTGCAAACATATCTGAAGAGCAATTTTAGGAGGGTTACATATGAAACCAAGTTGCATTTTGAATTTACTGGTTCTTATTCTGTCACTGCCTAGGAAACTTACATAGAATATTTGGTAAATGACTGTCTCTTGTTTTTGTTTTTGTTTGGCAACTGCCCAAATTGTAAAGGGAATAATCCCTGTAAATGAGAGCTGAGATGAAGAGATGATTGTCTGCTCCTCTAGTTCTCTACTAGAATGGTACCTCAAAGTGACCTGAGGAAGATTTTAACAATTTAGAAACCTAGGCTCTTCCTTGGAGGTTTATATTCAGTAAATCCAGGAGGACCTGGACATGGATATTTACAAATACATCCTGAGATTCCTACCCAACTCCTAGAGACTAATCACTAAATCGAGAAGTGTAATATAGAAATTCCCAGATCCCCCAAACTGAAGAAATATCTGGGAGCATTGGAATTTGACTTTCTTCCAATCTCTACTTTCTGACAATATTAGTTTAACTTACATTTGTTTTTCTTTATTTCCATGACTGGGAAGTTAAAAGAAGTAGGATTAGTGATAAATTTTTTGGCTTACAGAGTACAACTTTTTCCTTCCAACAACATTAATCATCCACCATCATTTAAAAAGTGTTGAGAAATTTTTTATGGCCAGTCTTTCAATAAGCAAAGACTGACCTTTTAATGGTTTTATGTTTTTGTTATCATTCAGGTATTGGGTCAACAGATGCTGACTTTAAGGATGATTTTCTTGGTTAGAATAATACCAAGTATTGAAAATTTTAGCAGAGGCTTAATGCTAGATTATCTCACTAGATCTGTTATGTTTCTGGGACTCTAGCTTAATCAGTTTAGCAGTTTTAAAAACTGAAAACCATGTAGTAAGAACATAGAGGGGGGATCCTCTTAATAACTTAGTGTCAGCATTCTGTGCAACTAAATTCTTATTAAAATAATAGTCTGGGAGAACAGTAAACTAATGGAGTGTTAGTTCATAGATGGTGTTGGAAAAAATCTTGAGATGAAGATATTATGAATTTTTTTGTATTACATTTTATGATCTCATTTTTGGGTAAAAATTGATATTAAAGGAAAAATTTTACATGCAAATACTTGCATTGTACATGATAGTTTGGAAACATCCACAGCAAAGATAAAATCAAGGGCTTCAGACTAAATGTAACTCATGGATATTTTAATTTGCCTTCATTCATTGAGTCAACATTTAAAATCCAGGTGAGTTAGTGTTTTTCATGATGCTAAAATCAATCCATGTAGATTAATATAAACTTTTTGTTGATTCATAAAATTTTTGAAATAATAGTTTCAAATTGTAATTAAAATGGAACCAGAGTGAAATAGAATCTAAAAAGTAGATGTGCACTATGATAGTTATAATAATGAGAATCTAGGGTTATCATTTTAAGAGTGAATATATTTTGTGTTGAACTTTCTAACAGGTAATAAAAACAAATTTCATTTTCTAATAGAAGCAAATGTAGGGACCAGTTAGAAATGAAATCAAAGTTATTTGAAGCCTCTTTTAATTCAAAACCCATTTCCTTTGTGATCCATTTGGAGCAGGAGTGCCTGACATTGGTATCTGGGATACGGACATCATAAATAGAATCAAGTGAGTTAGTACCACATGGAGGAAGCTTCCTTCTTATTGGAAAGCTGTCAGAGCTATCTCCCTGCAACTCTTAATTCCTCCAGTGTGACTGTTTGATACACAAAAAATGGTCAAATTGGTATTAATAATGGCAAAGGACTTTAATACTGGATATACAATGAACAGTTTTATAATGTTTTCTCTAAGAATGGATCAAGGAATCTTTACAATGAAGTTGGTATTATTTGAAAAGTACTCATTCTTTGGAACATAGATGGATAAACCGTACTCTAGAAAAGAATATTTAGCTCATTAATGCAATAAAATACTTAAATTCTTTACCTTTTATATTTTGGGGTTTGGGATTATGGAGATAAAAGACTTAGTCCCTATCCTCAAGAAGTTTTTGGTTCAGATGGAACCTGCAAACACACAACTTCAAGATACCATAATACTATGATAGAGGCCAAGATCTCTGGAACCTGGTAGGTCTTTTATAAGATTTCTGCTTCAGTTGAGAAATTTTGTGAATTATTTTGTTGTTTTCTAGGATGGGCACATGCCACTTTTACTTGCACTGAAGCACAATAAACAAGAAGTGGCAGAACTTTTAATTCAGAATAATGCAAATATACATGCCGTCGACAATGATAAAAGGTATAATAGTGATATTTTTTGAAGCTTGTAGAATGATAATAAAAATTTAAGTAAATAATATTAAATTAATGGGAAGAAGAATATTATAATTATTGGGATAAAGTGAAATATATGAACATGAATCACCTTTAGAAAAGCAATTATTTGGACTAGGAAATACAAATAACATTATATAGTATGATTCAGATTTCATTATAATATTGGGTGATGTTTGTAATTTGTAATCTGAGTTTATTGATCGAATCATCAACCCTTTAGCCAAAGGAGTTTCACATTAGTTTCATCAGTTTTATAAAGTATGGGCTATTTGTTTACTTTTTCATTCAATACCGAAATGCTTAACCTTTTATCATATTTAAACTTCTGCTTCTTTGTATTTTTTCTTTAACAATGCTCTATTGAACATAAGTAGGCATTGAAAATCATTTACTTTTGGTTGACCCTTTGCTTTAAACTACTTTCTTTGAAGAACATGGATTTTTGGTTATCTCTAAGTAAGTATTAATTACTATTGTCAGATTATGTTCAATTCCCCCTTTTCATTTCTAACATATTTTGATGGATGTATTTTTTAATTGACCTAAGCAAAGGGAAATAAGGTACCTTTATTGGGATAAATATATGCTAATAAACATAAGTCATATGTGGGTAAGAAAGAGACAAATGATAGGTTTAGATCCAAACATGACTGGTTTGAATTCCTACCTTTCTAATTCCCAGGTGTTTCACCTTGGAAGCATTTCTCATCAAAAATATGTTTCCTGACATGAAAATGTGGTTAATATATGCTTGAAAGATGGTTGGAATATTACATAGATTGCATCGATTTCAGTGCCTAGCAAATGCTTATCATCATCATTACCTGAATCTGCAATGACTCTTCTTATCACTGTTTTTATTCCTATTGTTAAGCCAGCAAATAAACTTTTACTTTATAGTCATAACTGAGAGTTATAACATATTACATTAGACTAGGGAAAAAATGGATCATTCTTCATTTAGATCTTTACCTATCTCAGCTAAATGACCTCATCATAGTTATTGTCCATCAAAGGACTTCAAATTTGCCACTTCTGTTTATGTAATACCCCAGTGGGACGAGAGGCTTCCTGTTTTGGTTTTCCTATTTGACTTGGAGGTAATATGCAAAGACGAACACTTTAAGATACTTATGTGTGTTAGTATATGTAAAGGTTTAGTTCTACACAACTAAATTAAATTGGTAAAATATATCAAATTATCTGTTTAAATAACTATATTAAAGACAATTCATTATTTAAAGTACCTAAGGTGAGGTTATCTCTTTGTTATTTTAGGTCTGCCCTCATGCTGGCTACAAAATATGAAGCAAAACATATAATTGAGCTGCTTCTTCATGGAGGTATTGATACCTCTGCGAAAGATCAGTTTGGAAAGAACGCGTTATCTTATGCTATTGCTAGTTGTTTCAATGTGTAAGTGTCTACATTAAAATACTAATTAAATGGAGGTTCAAAACTATTACAACTATTGCATCTTACACATTAATGACATTTCATAGTTTAGGTATGTTTGGAATGCAGTGAGTTAGTCCACTTTTTCAGTCTGGACCCCTGCAAAAAGTCTAGACTAGTTAGAAGGAACAATGTGTGCAGGATTCATTTCAGGACCTCTCTGTCTCTCTCTCTCTTTCTCAGCCTTGTTTTTCTTTTTCTTTTTTGCTAGGGATTGAACCCAGGGTCTCAGGCATGGTAGGCAAGCCCTCTAGCACTAAGCTATTCCACCAGTCCCTGTCTCAGGACTTTTAAAACCTTTATCCTTAGGAATCCCAGCAATAGCCATTACATTCCAAGTATAACCCCTTCATGTGGGGCAAAAATAGCATCATATCTTTGTTTTCCTTTTGGCTATTTGGGTCATGCAATGTCAGTTTAACAGAAAATCTCCTTACTTTTGCTGTGAAGTAGCTGTTCACACATTCTCCTTGAATTTCTCTGAGGAGTTTCTTATGTCTAAGGAAGAAAATTTTCTTTCACCAGAGGGTGGGAAAACAAGGACTTTCCAGTCATTCTTTTGTTTCTGTCCATTCTGTTGCTGCAGTGTTGCATTAGAAGTAGTCCTGCAGTCTGGTAATGATTAACTTTAATACTAGGTTGTCCTGACTGATCCAGATCCCTGACTCTTCATGGTAATACCCACTTAACTTAAAAGCCACAACATTTTTTCCTTTCACATGAACATTAGTTTATATCCTCAGCCATTGTTTCCTGGTAGGCACCTGCTTTGGTAGCTGGATTCCTAGCTTTATCCACCCCATGGTGAGCACAACGATCCTGCCCTTCAGCTTACAACCTAGACCTTCATGATGAGTGGTCCTTTGAGGCTTTTGTTTGTTATTTGGCCAGCACATGTCATTTGGCATCATTCAAAACTATGGGATAGCCTCAAAAATGTTACAGGAAGAGTTGAGATTTCGCTTGTCTTTTTAACAGATCTGTACCACAAAGTCTCATTTTATCTTGTGAAGCACATTTTATTTGGTTGTGGGAGGCTCCAGGTCAGTTTCCAAGTGAGGGTGCCAGCTTTCAACTGGTACCTCATATGATTTGTTTTCCCTGTGAATGAAAATTTACCCAGCTATTTGGAGCTGTGCCTCATTTTTCAGAATATTTCAAATTCTTCCTCAAAAAGAAGACAGTAAACAGAATTCTCAGAAACTAAAGTAGATTCATTGCATCTAAAAAAGTTAAGTCTCATCATGACTCATCAGTATCCATGTATAAAAGAGGGTTTTTTTTTTCAAGTTAGCTATAGATCAACATGGAAATTAAGCCTCACTCTGAACAAAGATCTGCTGTAATAGTAATACTCCAAGCCTACTGATTGATTAGTTTTATTACAGGGAATATTTATGTCATTCAATTATATTTAAAAATAAATTGAGTTATAAATGATTAAATAACTGATTTGTCCTAAACAATAAAGCACAGAGACTATCACTGCCAGTGACCCAATTTAAGACTCATTAGTATTTGTTAGTAATTATAATATTTGATCATTAGAACCTGTGAAAAATTAGATTTTACTCAGTTTCAAACAGAGTTCAACATTGATGTACAAATTATTATTCCATTACTTTACTATTTCTCTCAGCATGGTTTATATTCTCTCATTAAGTCTTCATAACAACATGGTGAACTAAAGCAGTACAATCCTTAGTTTTTAGAAGGAGAATTTGAGCTAAGAGAAATGATGTGTGTAAGAACAAAGAGCTATTGGTTATAGAGAGAGGACATTTTCTGAGTTCAGGATACTTTCCTTTATGTCAGGCTAATTTAGTTAATGTCTTGAGTCTTGAGTAGGTGAAATTAATTTCACCTTACTTTATTCTTCTTTGATTACAACTTATGGGTGCAGTGGCACATGTTTCAACCCTGGCTACTTGGGATGCTAAGGCAGTTGGATCACAAGAGCCCAGGATTTCAAGACCAGCCTGAAACCTCATCCCCAAAGGAAAACAAAACAAACACCCCCTCCTTAAACAACATAAAAGTGACTGTAAGGTTAATAACCTGTAGTGAGAACTTGCACATTTGTAATATATGGGGAAAGTACTGATATTAACTTTGATGCTATCTAAACACTTTTCACAATTTGTTTGGTTAGTATTTCTCATATCAGCATTGACACTAATTTCAATACTTTTTCATACATTGTAATAGGAAAATAATTTTGGATCATACTAATGCAGAACATGCACATATGCAATCCAGGAAAGCAGGTAAGACTTCTCAAAAATTTTTTTTTACTTCTAAATGGATACAGTATTTTTACTTTTTTATCTGGTGCTGAGTATGGAACTTAGTGCTTTTTCATAGTGAATTACCCTTAGTATTCCTACCCTACATAAGAAAGAGTAAGAAAGTTTGATCACAAAGGAGTGGAAACAAATCAATGTGTACATGGCATTCATATTTTTCTTAATTTTCTTCTTAATATCCTGTAATTTAGAATTAAGTAATTGTAGGAAATTTATAATCTGAAGTTTAAATCTGTGCTTTCTGAAAAAAAATTTTCATTATTTAAAATTTAGGCTCAGAAATCTTACCTGTCTTTAATATTTTAAAATTAGTATGTTGTATATTGCTTCTATAGTGACATTATAATAAATTGGGCTTGCTTTAAAAATGGACACTTTTTTATTATAAATATTGACTCCTATTTTTTACACAAAAGATTTCATTTCACTCTGATATTTCCATTCAGGGATATTATTCTTTTTTTTTTTTTACGTTTACATAGGGTAATGATGTTTATTATATTTTTCCCCTCCCCCCCACCCCTCCCACCCCTCCCACCCCTCTTTTCCCTCTACACAGTCCTTCTTTCCTTCATTCTTACTGCTCTCCTTAGCCTAACTCTAAACCTAACCCTAAACCTAATGCTAGCCCGTCCCACCCCCCATTATATGTCCTCATCCGCTTATCAGCGAGATCATTCGTCCTTTAGTTTTTTGAGATTGGCTTATCTCACTTAGCATGATATTCTCCAATTTCGACCATTTGCCTACAAATGCCATAATTTTATCATTCTTCATTGCGGAGTAATATTCCATTGTATAAATATGCCACAGTTTCTTTATCCATTCATCAACTGAAGGGCATCTAGGTTGGTTCCACAATCTGGCTATGGTGAATTGAGCAGCAATGAACATTGATGTGGCTGTATCTCTGTAGTATGCTGATTTTAAGTCCTTTGGGTATAGGCCAAGGAGTGGGATAGCTGGGTCAAATGGTGTTTCCATTCCAAGCTTTCTGAGGAATCTCCACACTGCTTTCCAGAGTGGTTGCACTAATTTGCAACCCCACCAGCAATGTATGAGTGTTCCTTTTTCACCACATCCTCACCAACACCTATTGTTGCTTGTATTCTTGATAATCGCCATTCTAATTGGGGTGAGATGAAATCTTAGGGTAGTTTTGATTTGCATTTCCCTTATTACTAGGGATGTTGAACATTTTTTCATATATCTGGTGATTACTTGTACATCTTCTTCTGTGAAGTGTCTGTTCATTTCCTTAGCCCATTTGTTGATTGGATTATTTGTATTCTTCGTGTAGAGTTTTTTGAGTTCTTTATAGATTCTGGAAATTAGCGCTCTATCTGAGGTATGGTTGGCAAAGATATTCTCCCACTCTGTAGGCTCTCTCTTCACATTTCTGATAGTTTCCTTTGCTGAGAGAAAGCTTTTTAGTTTGAATCTATCCCAGTTGTTTATTCTTGCTTTTATTTCTTGTGCTATGGGAGTCCTGTTAAGGAAATCTGATCCTGAGCCAACAAGTTGAAGATTTGGACCTACTTTTTCTTCTATAAGATGCAGGGTCTCTGGTCTGATTCCGAGGTCCTTGATCCATTTTGAGTTGAGTTTTGTGTAGGGTGAGAGATAGGGGTTTAATTTCATTCTATTGCATATAGTTTTCCAGTTTTCCCAGCACCATTTGTTGAAGAGGCTATCTTTCCTCCATTGCATATTGTTGGAACCTTTGTCTAGTATGAGAAAATTGTATTTATTTGGGTTTGTGTCCATGTCCTCTATTCTGTACCATTGATCTACCTGTCTATTTTGGTACCAATACCATGCCGTTTTTGTTACTATTGCTTTGTAGTAGAGTTGAAGATCTGGTATTGCAATACCCCCTGCTTCGCTCTTGCTACTGAGGATTGCTTTAGCTATTCTAGGTTTTTATTCTTCCAGATGAATTTCATAATTGCTTGCTCTATTTCTGCGAGGTACATCATTGGGATTTTAATTGGAATTGCATTGAATCTGTATAGAACTTTAGGTAGTATAGCCATTTTGACGATATTAATTCTGCCTATCCAGGAACATGGGAGATCTTTCCATCTTCTAAGGTTTTCTTGAATTTCTTTCTTTAGTGTTCTGTAGTTCTCATTGTAGAGGTCTTTCACCTCTTTTGTGAGATTGATTCCCAAGTATTTTATTTTCTTCGATGCTATTGTGAATGGGGTAGTTTTCCTAATTTCTCTTTCTGAAGATTCATCACTTATGTATAAAAATGCATTGGATTTATGAGCATTGATCTTGTAACCTGCTACTTTACTGAATTCACTTATGAGTTCTAAAAGTTTTCTGGTGGAATTTCCAGGTTCCTCTAAATATATAATCATGTCATCAGCGAACAGGGATAGTTTGAGTTCTTCTTTTCCTATTCGTATCCCTTTAATTTCTTTGGTTTGTCTGATTGCTCTGGCTAGAGTCTCAAGGACGATGTTGAATAGAAGCGGTGAAAGAGGGCATCCCTGCCTTGTTCCAGTTTTTAGGGGGAACGCTTTCAGTTTTTCACCATTTAGAATGATATTAGCCATGGGCTTAGCGTAGATGGCCTTTATAATGTTTAGGAATGTTCCCATTACCCCAATTTTTTCTAGTGTTTTGAGCATGAAGGGATGCTGTATTTTATCAAATGCTTTTTCTGCATCTATTGAAATAATCATGTGATTCTTAACTTTAAGTCTGTTGATATGGTGAATGACATTTATTGATTCCGAATGTTGAACCAAACTTGCATCCCTGGGATAAAACCCACTTGATCGTGGTGCACTATCTTTTTAATATATATTTGTATGCGATTTGCTAAAATTTTGTTGAGAATTTTTGCATCGATGTTCATTAAGGATATTGGTCTGAAATTTTCTTTCCTTGATGTGTCTCTGTCTGGTTTAGGTATCAGGGTGATATTGGCTTCATAGAACGAGTTTGGTAGGGTTCCCTCCTCTTCTATTTCATGGAAAAGTTTGAGGAGTATTGGAATGAGCTCTTCTTTAAAGGTTTTGTAGAACTCGGCTGAGAACCCATCTGGTCCTGGACTTTTCTTTGTTGGTAGGCTTTTGATGACCTCTTCTATTTCATTGCTTGAAATTGGTTTATTTAAGTTGTGTATGTCCTCCTCGTTCAGTTTAGGTAGTTCATATGTCTCTAGAAATTTGTTGATGTCTTCAAGGTTTTCTGTTTTGTTGGAGTATAGATTTTCGAAATAGCTTCTAATTATGTTTTGTATTTCACTCGTGTCTGTTGTGATGTTTCCTTGTTCATTCCGAATTTTAGTAATTTGAGTTTTCTCCCTCTTTCTCTTTGTTAGTGTGGCTAAGGGTTTATCAATTTTATTTATTTTTTCAAAGAACCAACTATTTATTTTATTAATTTTTCCGATTGTTTCTTTTGTTTCGATTTCGTTGATTTCGGCTCTGATTTTAACTATTTCCTGTCTTCTACTACTTTTGGTATTGGTCTGCTCTTCTTTTTCTAGTGCTTTGAGCTGTAGTGTTAACTCATTTATTTGTTGATTTCTACTTCTTTTTTTGAATGCACCCCATGAAATAAATCTTCCTCTAAGTACTGCTTTCATAGTGTCCCAGAGATTTTGATATGATGTGTCTTTGTTCTCGTTTACTTCTAAGAATTTTTTTATTTCCCTCCTGATGTCTTCTGTTATCCATTCATCATATAATAGTGTATTATTTAGTCTCCAGGTATTGGAGAAGTTTCTGTTTTTATTCTGTCATTTATTTCTAATTTCAATCCATTATGATCTGATAGAGTACAAGGTAGTATCTCTATCTTCTTGTATTTACTAACAGTAGCTTTGTGGCATAAAATATGGTCTATTTTAGAGAAGGATCCATGTTCTGCTGAGAAGAAAGTGTATTCATTCTTTGTTGGATGGTATATTCTATATATGTCCGTTAAGTCTAAATTGGTGATTGTGTTGTTGAGATCTATAGTTTCTTTATTCAATTTTGTTTGGACGATCTATCCAGTGGTGAGAGAGGTGTGTTAAAATCGCCTAGTATTATTGTGTTGTGGTCTATTTGGTTTCTGGAATTGAGAAGGATTTGTTTGACGTACGTGGATGAGCCAATGTTCGGGGCATAGATATTTATGATTGTTATGTCTTGCTGATTTATGCTTCCCTTAAGCAGCATGTAATGTCCTTCTTTATCCCTTCTGACTAGTTTTGGTTTGAAGTCCACATTATCTGAGATGAGGATGGATACTCCAGCTTTTTTGCTGTGTCCGTGTGCATGGTATGTTTGTCCCCATCCTTTCACCTTTAGTCTATGGGTGTCTCTTTCTATGAGATGAGTCTCTTGCAGGCAGCATATTGTTGGATTTTTCTTTTTAATCCAATCTGCCAGTCTGTGTCTTTTGATTGATGAATTCAGGCCATTAACATTCAGGGTTATTATTGTGATATGATTTGTATTCCCAGTCAATTGACTCATATTTGTTTTTGACATGATTTGGTTTCTCCTTTATTTGGCTATTCCTTTAGGCTAGCGCCTCCTGTTGCTGATTTGCATCGTTGTTTTTCATCTCTTCCTCATGGAATATTTTGCTGAGAATGTTCTGTAATGCTGGCTTTCTTTTTGTAAATTCCTTTAGCTTTTGTTTATCATGGAAGGATCTTATTTCATCGTCAAATTTGAAGGTAAGTTTTGCTGGGTATAAGATTCTTGGTTGGCATCCATTTTCTTTCAGGGCTTGGTATATGTTGTTCCAGGCCCTTCTAGCTTTTAGGGTCTGGATTGAAAAATCTGCTGATATTCTTATTGGTTTCCCTCTGAATGTAATTTGATTCTTTTCTCTCGCGGCCTTTAAAATTCTGTCTTTATTTTGTATGTTAGGTATTTTCATAATAATGTGCCTTGGTGTGGGTCTGTTGTAATTTTGTATGTTTGGAGTTCTATAAGCCTCTTGTACTTGGTTTTCCATTTCGTTCTTCAGATTTGGGAAATTTTCTGTTATTATTTCATTGAATAGATTGTTCATTCCTTTGGTTTGTTTCTCTAAGCCTTCCTCAATCCCAATAATTCTCAAATTTGGCCTTTTCATGATATCCCATAGTTCTTGGAGATTCTGTTCATGATTTCTTACCATCTTCTCTGTTTGTTCCACTTTGTTTTCAAGGTTAAATATTTTGTCTTCAATGTCTGAGGTTCTGTCTTCCAGGTGTTCTATCCTATTGGTTATGCTTTCTATGGAGTTTTTAACTTGGTTTATTGTTTCCTTCATTTCAAGGATTTCAGTTTGGTTTTTTTTCAGTATCTCTAACTCTTTATTGAAATGATCTCTTGCTTCCCGTATTTGGTCTTTTAACTGTTGATTGGTGCGATCATTTAATGCCTGCATTTGCTCTTTCATCTCCTCCTTCAATGCCTGCATTTGCTCTTTCATCTCCTCATTAGCTTCCCTGATCGTTTTAATTACGTACATTCTGAACTCCCTTTCTGACATTTCTTCTGCTGTGCTGTCATTGGGTTTTATTGATGTAGTATCTAGGTTTGTTTGGGACATTTTCTTCCCTTGTTTTCTCATAATGGTCAGTTGTCAGTGGGACCCTGAGATATTGCAGTTTTCCACTATTGGCTTATAGTGTCCCAGTAGATTTCCAGTGTATCACCTCCCAGCCTTCAGTAGCCTGATGTCTTGGAGGAATCTGATAAAGCAGCTCATTCGAAGAATACTGCCCCTAGCCCCCTACTGGTTCCACGTTTTGGAACTGGCTCTGTGCGGAAATGCTCTCACTGTGGGCCTGCACCGTGCAGCTGGCCGTGTGGGAAGAGCCCACTGCCGGAGTGTGGAAGACTACCTTGGGAAGACTCAAGCTGCCCTGCCCGGCTCTGCTAAGCCACCTCTATCTGGGCCTGCAACCCGGGCTGAGCTTTACCCAGTGGGCAGACTCACCCGTGGCTCCACTTCAGTCCGAGTCTCTCAATGCCTCCCCTTCTTAACTCCTGGGTTCTGGAGCGACCAGGGGTGCAGTCTCCCTCTAGGCCGCCATCTTGGATCACCCCGTGAAGAGAGCCCGCAGCCGGAGTGGGCAGAACCGCCTGAAGAGGTCTCTGGCTGCCCTGCCCTTATCCCTGAGGCTGATTGCAGATCGAGGCTCTCCGCTGGTTCTTTGCAGGAGTACACTGCACTGCAGCGGCTCCGGGACTCGGAGCCTGCTCTGTTCAGACAGGCTCTCACTAGCGGGCCAGTTCCGTTCCGAGAACCTGGAGAAGCTGGCTGTGTGGGCGGGGCCCACCGCCAGAGTGCGCAGGACTGCCTGTGGATGACTCTAGCTGCCCTGCCCGGCTCCGATAAGCCACCTCTATCTGGGCCTGCCACCCGGGCCGAGCTTTACCCAGTGGGCAGACTCACCCGTGGCTCCACTTCAGTCCGAGTCTCTCAATGCCTCCCCTTCTTAACTCCTGGGTTCTGGAGCGACCGGGGGTGCAGTCTCCCTCTAGGCCGCCATCTTGGATCGCCCCATGAAGAGAGCCCGCAGCCGGAGTGGGCAGAGCCGCCTGAAGAGGTCTCCGGCTGCCCTGCCCTTATCCCTGAGGCTGATTGCAGATCGAGGCTCTCCGCTGGTTCTTTGCAGGAGTACACTGCACTGCAGGGGCTCCGGGACTCAGAGCCTGCTCTGTTCAGACAGGCTCTCACTAGCGGGCCAGTTCCATTCCGAGAACCTGGAGAAGCTGGCTGTGTGGGCGGAGCCCACCGCCGGAGTGCGCAGGACTGCCTGTGGATGACTCTAGCTGCCCTGCCCGGCTCCGATAAGCCACCTCTGTCTGGGTCTGCCACCCGGGTCGAGCTTTACCCAGTGGGCAGACTCACCCGTGGCTCCACTTCAGTCCGAGTCTCTCAATGCCTCCCCTTCTTAACTCCTGGGTTCTGGAGCGACCGGAGGTGCAGTCTCCCTCTAGGCCGCCATCTTGGATCGCCCCCCAGGGATATTATTCTTCAATCCTATCTATCCTGCCTACTTTCTTTCTCTCCTTTCTCTCTCCCTCCTCTAGTCTTCTTCCTCTTTCCTAGTCATCACTTCTATTTTTAGAGTATCCTTTTATTTATTTATTTATTTTCCAGATTGCACATGTAAGGGAAAACACATGATACTTGACTTTCTGGTTTATTCTATATAATATGATAAATGCCCTTCATTTTCCACTTTTTTCCCCCTCTTGGACTTGAAATACATCATTTTATACTGATTTGTTTTTTAAATTTTCAGTTTAAAAATATGTGTTCTTCTTAGAGGTTTGCCTGTATAAGTTGTTTGACCATTCTCTCTTGTAGCTTTCAATATTATTTCTGATTTTGTATTTTTGACAATTGTATATGATAATATGATGTGGAGAGTTTCTTTTCTGGTCAGGTTCATTTGGGTTCTAAATGCTTTCTGTTCCTGGATGTCAATATCTTTCTGAAGACATGGTACATTTTCTGGTATTATTTTACAGAATAAGTTTGCTATGCCTACAGTCTATACCTGTGCTCCTTTGTATGTACCCTTGATTCATAGTGCATTAATTGCCTATCAGTAATATAATTGATATCCAGTGTAGAATAATCTTCAGGAATGATCACAAAGGATTGCTTTTAAAAAATGATAAGTCATTATTTGTACTATTTTATATTTTCTATTGTTGATAACATATTTATTTCACCCTTTTCTTTTTTAGAGAGTGGTGACTCTTTAATCAGGTATGATTTTTCCAATTAAAAAAAAAAGTAATGACATTAATGAGGGCATGCAGACAAAAGGAAATAAAATTTGGTGGATATTCTAGTCCTAGCCAGACACCATAATATGTGCTTAAAACTTTCTTATAGTCATCACAGCACCTTTGAAAGAAGCTGTGCTCTTATAACTCATTAATCACTGATTAAGCAACTATCATTCAAACAAGTTGACTAATGGGCCCATGATCCCATAATTAACAAGTAGCTGGCCTGTGATTTGGTCATAAACCTGATTGATAAAATCATTCTATTGCCCTTTCCCATAGATTGATAGGGACCTATGTGGCACAAAGGATCAAAATCCAGGTCCATATCAGATGAATCATGAATTCAAATTTAGTTGTCGGTACTTTTAAATTAGACATTTCCTGAAAATTGTGTTTATAATTGAAGAATTTGTGCTAATATTTTTGAAACTTATGTTTATGTCAAAAACAGCACACCATATATTTTTTAACTTCAAACTTTTGGGGCAAATTTCACGTAGCTGGGGTCATAGGAGCAAGCATTTTATATAAGCAAAGTCAGGCAATTATTGGTGAAGAATTATTTTCATGAACATGAAGAATACCTGTGACTTGACTATGATATATATGAATAGTATTAATTGCATTAATCTTTTAAAACCCCTATTTAGAGAATAGTTTAATTGATTTTTCTAGTTCTTGATTTCTGAGTTTGATTTTCCCAACAGGCTAGAACCCCTGTCTGGTTCCATAAACATTTTTCTTTTTTCATCTTTTTTGCTTTTTCCATGGCTGTAATATTTTCTTGAATTTTTTACACTTTCTGTTCTACTTTCCTTCGTGTTTCTTTTGGATTTTTAAAAAATTACATTAGCTGTGTACCTCTTTTTTTTTCTACAGATACAATCAAAATCACAGAGAATAGCAGAATTTTAAAGAATCTTAATAATTAGTCAAAGACGTCTCTAATACTTGAAGGTTGATACCTCTCACCATCTCTCTTTAGCTCCAGAAGGGACAGATAATTGACCCTTGCCAACTGTAGTGGGAGTTAACCTTCCTATAGAGGAGCATCATGGTTGGGATTGGACTGCCCACAAAGACTGCCTGAGAACCCTCAGAGTGCAACACCTATCAGAATCCATGTTGTGAAAGTTAAAATCTGCATAACTCTAGCCCTTCCTTTTTAAAGCAATGTTATTGACTTGATTTTTTTCCTTTAGAAAATAATCACATTCTTGAAAATATGCAGTATATACAAAAATAAAGTTTTTTTAAAAGGAAATCATCAGTAGTTCCACCATCCAAAGATAATCACTATTTACATTTTGAATATTCATTTTTTAAAGTTTGTATATGTATAATTATGTATGCATGTCTTTTTAAAAATATGATTGAGCTCATATTGTGCATATATTGACATTCATAAATAATTTTAAAAAATATTTTGTCTTTTTTTCACCTTTAAAAAGTTTCAGTTGTTCATTTATTAAGTAAATACATCAGGTGCCATGCTAGCTGCTGTAGATACAGTGGTAAATAAAATAGACATTGTCCATGTTCTCTGGAGCTTAGAGCCCATCAACTAGATGTATCTTATTATGTCCTTGATCATCAACCATTATGCCAGATGGAGAGGTTTCTAGACGTACTGCATGTAGTTCTGTGATGAACATCTACATAGAAAATGTTTTCTGCATTTGGAATGTTTTCCTTAGGGGTGATTTACAGAAGTGGAATTGATAGGCTAAAAGACATAGAAATTTTCATGGCTATGGATTTCTGAAGGGGCTGGAACAATTTCCGTTCCCTGACTAGTGTTAGTTTCATTGTTACCCTGGCTACTGTTGAGGATTTCCCATTGGCTAAATGTACCTGTCCTGAATTACCTAGCCTGGGATGTCACATTTCCTGTCCCCAGGCTCCACCAGGCACTGTGGGCACTGAGTTTCCCAAGGCCAGCTCGTGTCCCTCTGTGGTCTAACTACCATTTAAACAGGGATACTTGAACATGAAAGGAACACTATTAATAACCACCCTGGGAGGACTGGCAAAACCATCCCAGGAGACTGAAACTTGAGGTCATCCTACTGTAGATAAACCTAATCTCTTTACATACATTGAGTTTTCATTGTCTGGCCCCACCTACCTTTACAGGTTTTTGTTTTTATATATACTGACCCTATCACAGGGTCTAATCACAGTGAACCTGCAGTTCCTCTGCATACCTGGGCTTTATTCTTTCTGTACATTTTTTCCTGCCATTTCTACCTCCTCACTCCACCCTACCCTCAATCTTCTACCAAGTCTGTAATGTCCCCCTCACCTGTCTATGTTGCTATAAATCCTACTGCACCTTCACAAAAAGCAAATCCAATGGCACCATTCATTACTGCATTCATCCAAAAAATATTTAGTGATAGCTTATTATGTGTCAGGCACATGGTAGATAAGACTGAAAAGATTCTACTTTTCATGGAACTTTAATTGATATAGTGCAATTGTAATAACTGGTTCTAGGGATGGGCACAGAGTGCTGTGCTGGAGAGTTACCCTGTTATGTGTTCAAAAGAAACATCCACCATCCCACAGATCTCCAAGCTCCTTGAGAGCAAAGCCCAAGAGGCCCATCAAACATCCCTATGGCCTATCATATGCCCTAGGATAGTGCAGGCTCTCAACCAACATTTGTCAAGTGAATAATTAATTTTAAAGAAGCTTATTTATTTAATCTGAAGAGAATTTTCTAACAATTAGTTCAGGATTCTCCATGAACTATGTAGGACCAATCAATGGTGAACCTGAATTTCCATTGATCTTTGAGAAACCCCAGCCCAGGTAGGCTGCCCTTCACCTGTCTTCTGGGGTTTGAGGAGAGTGCTTGGGAGCATGGCTGTGTAACCATGACCTGGAAGTTCCTCCTTGTTTAAATGTCACCACTTACTTAAAACCCATTCCCTCCAACTCTGAAAACAGTTTATCAGGGTAATTGTATGCCCAGCCAAAGCTCTTAAAATACATATGCTTTCATTCATAAAGCTCTGAATGAGGCATTTGATAAGTCATTCTTCTGACTGCCAAGGAAATCAGGCTGAAAATAGGGCACATTTTCAGAACAAAGAGCTCCAGCTCACTGATGAAAACCCTGAGATACCATATCTCCCTTAATAGGGAGTCTGCTTTGTGATGGCCAGCTGCCTCTGCCACCTTGTAAATGTCATGTGTAGTCCCTTCTTGGTTTTGTGTGGGAGGTTATCTACTTGGGCTTTCCTAAAGAGAAGGCCTCTTTTAAGTACCTTCTGTTTTATGAACTGATCATCTCTTCAACCCTCATACCTTCAGCAGTAGGAGATTGTATCTTAACTCTTCACAACAGGTGTTAGCTGTGAGCACTGGTCTCTCCCCCAGGTTGCTGGGCACTGTCAGGGTGTGCAGCCCTGTGTCAGTGGGGCCTCAGCAACTGGGGTTTCTCACTGATATATTTAACTATTCACAGGCAATGGACCATTCCAACTTTTGTCTAGTATATAACTTTAAAAGAAATTTAAAATGCAAGAAGGAAAGAGAGAGTTTCTAGAGCAAGATATGAATAACCTGGATATGAAGTTAGATACACTAATCCTTCATTATTCTCCCTGTATCCCAACATCCTGCTTGTTTGGAAAATTGCTCCATTCCACCATCTTGAGTCTTGACTTTCCAGAAACTGTGCTCATGGTCCACATTTTCATCTCTCTGGAGAAACAAACATAAATAATATTCTCTTTGTATTTAAAACTTCTCCTTTTCTTGAGTTGATACTTAAGACAACCCAGTGGAACTCCCACTTAACTTGAGGGTGAAGGATTGCTGTGCAGTCTCACCTCCCAAGAGATTTTCTGTGCAAACTTGATATGCACTCATTTAACTTTTCCTAAGTCTTTTTGATCTTTGGTTATAAAGGAGCTAGTGTGAACTCTCAAAAGAGTGCAGGCTTTGGAGTTTGGAGTTAGATATGCCTGAAGTCTTAAAAGGTCTTTCTCATAATGTTTCTTTCTTTTTTTTTTTTTTACATTTGTATAATGATACAGTGTTAGACCTAAGCAGGAAGCCCTCTTAAAGGGTTCAGCCCCCAAATTGTGATAATTTAGGTCTCTAGAATTCAAGGAATGGAATGGTTGGACAATGAAAGTGTGAGATGGTGGGGAAGAAACAAGCAGTTCTTGAGTCACAGGGAACTTTCTTGTGGTTTGGACATATTCTTATTAAGGACAGGCCAATTTCCCATGAAGGCACATATGGTCACCAATTCTCCATGAACTGAAATTTTCATGACTTCCACAACTGAAAACGAGTTAACTTTTTATTCAATTACAGTTTGAAATGATAAAGAAAAGCCTCCAAATGGTCAGGTTTCAAAATCTGAATTTTTAATGGAGGCAAAGGAGAAGTACAAAAGCATGGCAACCTTTTCTCATGTCAAGTGGTCTGAGGGTATGATGGGGGAAGAGATTGTTTCCACAAGGAGGCTGAAATTTGGCAGTAATAACACAGAGTTCATGGGCAACTTGAGAGGGTTAAACAAGGTAGTATCTTTATAGCATAGGGCCTCTTATCCATGGTAAACGTATAAACCATTTGTCCAGGCCTAATAACAATAACAATAATGGGGTCTAGCCTGCTAAACCCCTTATCACTCAGGAAGGAAAATCACCATCAGTTATTTCAAGAAAATTTCAAGCAAACACTTGTGAACTTGTTATGAAATTATTGTCTAGGTGACTGCAAAGATGTAAAGACAGAATAGTAAGTTGTCACAGAGGGATGAAACATGGGAAGCAGCTTCCATGCTAAGGATAGGGAAAAAATGAGAAGAGGTTGGGCTCATTAAAATCGGGTGCTAGGAGAAGGGGCCTGAGTGTACTGGGGTCTTCAAGGACAGCACCTTGAGGCTGGCTCTGGAGGTCTTGGAAAACTGCAAGTGGGATCCCTGTGCAGCTGTGGGAAGGAGCCTCCACCTATGGAGGAAGGAGCTTCAACAGGTCCTGCTCCCAAGGGAGGCAGCAGAGAGGAAGGGAAAAGCCCTACCTTTCTCCAGCCTCACAGTTTCCCTACAGTGCCCTGTATTGGTAGACTCCACAAGGGAGCAGCTGACCACACAGAAAGGGGTTTGTAGAGACTCAGTCCTCAATCATGAAGTGGGATTTCTAAAGGGTGTTTGTTTATGAAGAATAGTAGCTTACTTTCTGGCAGGGTGCTACTCAAAGAAGACCTCTTTGAGCATTTTGCTCAAGGTCACAGAGCTGATGTGTGGTGCAGCCTTACATCCAAACCTTTAGTCTGTGGCCTACTCTCTGCTTGGCACCACATTAGGATTGCTGAAGATAATGCCTGGCACAAGGCTCAAGCAGAAGCTGGGTCATTAGATTCCATGTTTAGTGGAAGCTGGGATGTGCTACTTCTAGGTAAGTTTATCTCATATCTGGGGCACTTTACCAGATGAGGGTTCCAATATATTTCCTTGGGATGTTGGAGTACTCCAGAGTTTCTGGAGTCTCCTGGTGACTTTGGGAAAGGGAATATATTTCTCATCTGAATCTCTCCTCTTAGATTCTCAATCTTGTGATATATTCTGAACATGCTGGTATAGCACTTTTTAGGGTCCAGAGTCTTCTGGTTTATCCTATTCTTTGTTGTATGACTGGGGTTTGCCAAAAAGAAGCACTATCAGGCCTTAGCCTTCAGACTTCTTTGAGAGTATGTCTTTTAATTAACACAGACTCTAGAGCTGTATGGTATGGTATAGCCTCTGGCCACATGTGTATGGCTACTGAGCACTTGAAATGTGATTCATCTAAAGTGAGGTGTGGTAAGTATAAATTTTATAAATTTTACCACAGTTTTAAAGATAGCATCCTCCAAAAGAATGGGATTGTGTCACTTTTTTAAATGTGTTGAAATGTAACATTTTAGATATATCAGGTTGAACTATAAAAACTAATGTCATTTTTCTATTTTACATTTAAAAAATAGATTATTTTTAGAGTAGCTTTAGGTTCCTAGCAAAATTGAGCTAAAAGTAGAAATATCCCACATCCCCCAACCCCCTCACATGCAGCACCCCCCGCCCCATTACCAAGATCTCCCTCCAGAGCAGTGCCTTTGTTACAATCTTAATCACACATCATAATCATCCAAAGCCCATAGTTTACATTAGGGTTCAGTCTTGGCTGTGACTGAGTTTGGACAAAATATAATGATGTGTGTCCACCATTGCAGCATTATATAGAGTATTTTCATTGCCTTCAAATTCCTGTGTGTTCCACCTATTTATCCTCCTTCTTCCCAACCCTAGCCAAGCACTGCATGTAGTTGGAATTATACAGTATGTAGCCTTCTCATACTGGCTTCTTCCAGTTAGTAATATGTACTTAAGTTCCCTCTTTGTCTTTTCAGGGCTTGATTCTTTAGTATTGAATAATACTGCATCTTTGGGATCTACTGAAGTTTGTCACTCACATACTGAAGAACATCTTCCTTGCTACCAAGTTTTGACAATTATGAATAAAGCTGCTATAAATATCCACATGCAGGTTTTTGTGTGGATATGAACTTTCAACTTCTTTGGGTAAAAATCAAGAAGAAATGTTGCTGGATTATATTGTAAGAGTATTTTTAGTTTGGAAGAAACTTCCAAACTTTCTCCCAAAGTGTCAGTGCCGTTTTGCATTGCCACCAGCAGAGGATGAGAGTTCCTCTTGTTCCATGTCCTTACCAGCATTAGGAATTTTCACTATTCTGAATTTTGATCATTGTAGTAGATGTGAAGCCATTGTTTGACATTCCTTAACAATGTATGGTGTGGAGCATCTTTTCATGTATCTATTTGCCCCTGTACATCTTCTTTGGTGAGGTGTCTATTCAAGTCTTTTGCCATTTTTAAAATGGGTTTGTTTTCTTATTGTTGAGTTTTCAAGTTCTTGGTATATTTTGGAGACAAGTCCTTTATCAGTTGTGTCTCCCGGATATATTTTTTCCCAGTCTGTGTTTTGCTTCTTATTCTTGTCATCTTTTTGTTCTTTAAATATGGTTACTAGATGATTTCTGATTATACTGTGACTTGTGTTCCATTCTTTGGACCGTGCTGCTATGAAGCCACTCACTATCCATGTGGTATGAAGTGAACAAAGGAGCCCTTTAAGCTTTCAGCATGTTGTCCACTCATCTCTAACTCAAGCAGCTGGGTCTTTACCACCTATGAGATCAGGGGGTCCATGGCTGTGGGCAGGGCCAACAGTCCTGAAACCTAGCCTTAGGGAGAGGTATATGCAGCTGGTGCACTTCAACCTCATTATTCATTGGCCCTTCCTCTGTGCCTAGTGTCACTGAGACCCCTTGCAAATGGACTGGTCCAAAACAACTTCAGTGTATGATGAGGAGTTTAATTACAGAGCCAGAACATTGGTGAAGCGCCATTCTCCATGAGGGTGTGTGAAAGGATATATTTAGGTCTTAACCAGGTAAACAGGCTAGGAAAAGTCAGAGGACACACATGAGCAATGGTGGGGTAGGGGGTGCACCTGGCAAGTGTAAGAACCTAAAAGGAATGGATCTGGTGCATTTGGGGATGTGAAGGTGGCTGAGGGTGAACCCAGATGGAGACATGAGATGTGGTGTGTAAGTTCTCCCATCTCAGGTTAAGCAGTTTGGCTCTGTTATATAGGTGAGGAGAGGGCTCCAGGGGATTCCTGCGGGGAATGCCATGATTAGCTTTGAAGTTTGGGAAGCTGCCTTTGGCTGCAGTGAGAAGGAGCAGAGTGATAACTAAAGTGTTCAACTGATTCCTGGTTTCCTCTTTTCTCTGCAGGTTGGCCTCAGGGAGAAGTTCATCTCCTGCAGAATTCTATGGATGCTTGCTCTAGCTAAATCCAGAAGATGATCAGTCCTGGTAGGACACAGCTGGGACCCGGGCCCTTGACCACATCAGAGCATGGCTGCTGTTCCTTGACTGTGTGTACTGAGCTGGAGAAATGAGGCAGATAACCAGATTTTTACACACCTCATTATAACTGGATTCCAAGTCCTGGTCCCACCTGATGAGAGGCTCTGCTTCTTTGACCATTATAAGCCCAAGGTCCAGAATCACTTTCCTGGAGTCTGACCTCAGCCCAGCTTAGTCTCTGTACACTGCCCTGGAATGGGTCAACATAGTTGTTCCTGAGCTTATCTCTATGGGTTTCTGCCAATAAACCCTGTTCCAGCTGGCAGTGTGAAAGTTGTCAAGCAATTTTTCCTTGTTTATGTAAGGAGTTTGGGGGCCTACAGTCATTTCCACGAAGTTTTGCTTTAGTTTGCTAAGGAGAGGCCACTCTCATCCACAAGCATAGAGTCCTGTTGAATGCAGGAATCTGGAAGAGGATGAAACTATATAGGGAATCCTGATGAGGCTGCATCCTCCTACTCCTTCCTTCACTGTCCTTATCCTGGCCCTATAATGCATTTTCTAGGCATACTCACAACCCAGAAGTTATGGAGTTCTGTGTCTGGTTTTATATCCAGTGTTTGTCCAGAAGTGGGAACTGGCCATTCAAGCAAACTTGTTTAGCCTGTTGGCTGTCTTCTCATTGTTTAATGAGCTCTATGTCACCTCTTTACTCAGTGAAAGATTTGGAAGTTACTAATTGTCTCTGAGTCAAAGTGTCCAGAGTAGTCAAGTTGGGTATTTAGACCAGAATATTTTCAGGAATCTGTGCTATCCTTAGAGCCCATTCCTTTATCTTTTTGGGAAATAGAATAATTTTGTAGACCCCTGGCATTTCAGAATCAAGCAAAGACCCTTGATGACAGAATCTGTGCCAGTACCAACAGGTGGAATACCCAGTGTACAGTTGAAGGTCCATAATTTTTCATAAGATCATAGTCTCATTTTAATGAGCACCATCCTGATTTTTCTGATGGTTCAATTAGTTAATTTATTCATTAATGTTAATGTTAGTCATTGCATGTCAGAGCTGCTCAATTGACTGTTAAAAGCCAGATAACAGCTTCATTGTTTCCAAATAGTACTGAACACTTACTGGCACATGGTACTAAATAATGAGCCATAAAAATACAAAATGTTGAGGAAAAAATGCGTAATGTTCAGTGATCCACATCATGGTATTGCCAGCCTGCCACTGGGTCCTGCAGTTGGGCCTGGGTCCAGCCATGCATTCTGTGACACAGTCCCTGTATCAGAATGTCAGTGTTGAGCCTTCCCAGGCAGCTTCTTTAGGGAACTCTTGGCCTCCTCCTCCCTCCTGCTTTGCCTGAGCTGGCCTAGAGCTCAGGACTGGGCAGTGTCAAAGTGTCTAAGCCTTGGGGAAGTGACACATCCAAAGCACATGAGGATTCCTTCTTTATGGAGAGTTTATCCCATAATTCATGGCCTCACAGTGCCCTAGTCTCCCAGCATCCTCAAAGAGATCTGCACTCCTTCTCCCTCTTCAGTCTTTGTCATTGCAAGCCTGCAACCTCAGTGAGGCACCATATTAAAAACCCATCTCATGACTTTGTCAATGCCCTTCAAAACCAAGTCCCTGCAAAGTATTCTATACTCACAGCCACCACTCTCCTTTGTCCTTTATTTCTCAACTGGTGGCATTTTGACTTCTATAGCTGCTGAAATGACATGGTCATCAACACACAGTTTGGGTCCTTGTCCTCCTTGAACTTTGCAGCACTTCCTTCTTGACATCACCTCCTGAAATTCCCTTTTACATTAGCTTCACGACATGACTCCAGCCTCATCCTCTTGAATCTGTCTGTATTTTGTGGTTGGCACCTCTGTCTCTCATACATTGGAGACATGTATGAGAGACACGGACTGTTCCAGGGTGTGCCTTGGCTTTTGTTTCCCACTCCACATCCTTCTTGTGAGCAATTGCACATGTGCTTATGAACTTACTTGTCATTTACAGGTTTAAGGTTCCAGATTTGCAACTGTTCCACACCCTGTTTACTTGCTGACTGGACAATCATGGGTATCCCAAACATACTTCAAGCACGTCCAAACATGCATTTTGACTTCAACTGCTGCTGCAGTTGCCCTCCATAAAATCACAAATGGCATGGTCATTGCCTCATGGTGGTGCCCAGGGGCTTTTAGGCATGTCTCCCTCTCCAGATGACTTTTCCATTCTCTTTGATCTAACTTCTCTTCTTAACTCCATTCTACCATATTCCTTGTTTTTGGTTCCTCAAATATGGCACATTTTGCCCAGCTTGGTGCCTATAAAATTCCTGTAATTCTTCCAATTCTAAGTTTATCTTACCTGGAAACTTTCTCTGATTCCCCTACTTTTTGTCTGCATCCGCAGAACACTCTGCAATATCTCCATTAGTCCCTTAGGAAGTCTTGGAACTGGGAAGAAGAAAGGAAGTCTCTGTCTTTTCACCTGCCTCTCACCCTCTTAAGCCAAAGAATTAGACATTTGTCTCCTGGGCATCCATCAGCACAATACCTGGCCCAGAGTAAATATCCCACGAAAGGACATTGTGATGGTTTACACCATGAGGAACAGAAAAATAAATGTAGAAACTTGGAGATGAGTTGGGCCTCCAAGAGGGGAATGGGAAAGAGTCAGGCTGGAAACTTCATCTGCCCTATGCGGCAGCTAATCAAGGCTATAGCTGTTGCTGGCAACTGTGTGAAAATGGCAACTTTCCTTACAAATCATTCAAACTAGACTTTGGGTTTTAGGGAAATGGGGCTTATCCGCCTGTATTTAAGAAAGTAGAATGTTGTACTATAAATTCAGTGAGGAAAGACAGACACCCAGAAAGACAGAGAGACACACAGAGAGAGAAAGGGGAATAAGGAAGAGGAAGAGTAGGAAGAGAGGGGTGCAGAGGAACAGCGGATTCTGATGGAAGCCAGTTCTCTGACTTGGGCTTGGTATTTTATCACTTGATCTTATGTACTTCCTTTTCCCTAGGCAAAACTGTTGACACAGCAATCTATGAAATTTCTATATATCAATACAGAGAACTATTAATCAAGGCTTGTGTTACTATGCAAATGTGCAAACTTCCTTCTTTGGACTGGATAAATAGGCTTTTGGCAATGATTTTAGAAATAGTTTTTAAAAAACTGCTCCAGATGAGATGCAAGGTGTGTTTCCTCCTCCAGAGGCCCAGGGGCCTTGACCCTTCTGTTCTCAGTTCCCCCTGCTGTGCTGTGGTCATTTCTATGGTCATTGTCTTTGGGTCATTGTCATTAAAGCTGACATGTTCTTTACTACTTATGATCTGCTATATACATTCATTCTCTCACTTAACAATGAAAGGGAATGGATTCTGTGTGTCATTAGTGAATGGGGGCCAGGCTCTTGGAGCTGCTGAAAGTAGGACTACAAAGATGGAAAAGGCACCCTGTGAGAGCTCAGAGCTTATCTGGGACATTTTTAATTGTTCATTTAGAGGTTTTTTGTTTGTTTGTTTGTTTTTGCAGTGTAAGAATTGAACCCAGGGCTTTATGCATGCTAAGCATAAGCACTCTACCACTGGGCTACATCTTCAGTCCCATTGTTCATTAGATTTCTGTACAAAATCCCTTTTCCATGTTCCATATCATACAGTGAAATAGAAAAACAATCAAATGACCATGAGAAAAGGGTAAATAATCTATGCATGACAGGCTATTGTGATGATATTGAAAAGATTTTAATAGCACAGAAAATGCTCATGAGCCACTACATGTTTTTTTTAAGTATAGTAAATCTTGGGATACATGCACCACTATTTGTAAGTGTACACATTCATGTTAAACAACCACAACCACCACCCTGTAAGGAAATATCCCAGGGATTATGGGATTATAGTCATATTCTTGTTTGTTTTTTTCCCATATAATATACACATATTCCAAGTTTTCTATAATAAGCAGATGTTACATGTTTGGTCAGAAATAGCTACTTTAAAAAAATTCTTCATGGCTGGATGGAAAAGCCTATTCAGAAAGCTTCTTAGGGTTCCTTGGGTTCTTGCTTTTCTGCCATTACAGCTGCGTTCTAATCATTCTTGCAGGAGAAATGAAGAGAAATGTAAGAGAACATGCATATTTCTAAGCTTCTGATACTTTTCCTCAAATCAGTTTCCTGCCAGGCTGTGCTGCTTCACCTTCCCCCCTGGCATGAGAAGCACAGGCTTTGGAGCAGACTGCTTGATTCTGAGAGGACATTTGGTGGCAGTTCACTTCTCTCCTATAGGATGCGGAATGATCTAGTCACCAAGGCTCCTGTTCAGATCTTACCTTCAGTAAGGCCTGGTGTTTTAGACAGCTTTTTCACTGCTGTGGCCAAAGACCTGACAAGAACAATTTTAGAGGAGGAAAAGTTTGTTTGGGGGCTCATCATTTCAGAGATCTCAGTCCATAGACAGCCAGCCCCATTCCTCAGAGCTTGAGGTGAGGCAGAATATCATGGTAGAAGAGTATAGTGGAGGAAATCAGCTCAAGACATGACATCAGGAAGCATAGAGAGACTCCACTCACCAAATAGAAATATATACACCAAAGACAAGTCCTCAATAACCCACCTCCACCAGCCATACCCTACATACCCTACCTGCCTTCAGTTACCATTGAGGTAATCCCTATTAAGGGATTAATTCACAATTGGGTAAAGGCTCTCATAACCCAATAATTTCTCCTCTAAACTCTAATGCATTGTCTCTCACATGAACTTTGGGGGGCAACTTAATATTTAAACTATAGCACCTGGTTAGGTGTTGAGAAATAACATGCACTTGGACAGGAGACTGGAGTACATTTTAATCAGCCACCAACAGCATTATTTCCGAGAGTCTGAGCCCTGCTACTGTTGGAGATCCTTGTCTGTGTTGGCTGGAAGGGCTTGGGTGTGTCTGAATTGAATTGTTATCTCCAGGAAGCCTGCCCACTCCAGCTGCTGTCCCCGTCACTAAGATGGCACTAAGATTATAGGTAACATAAAGCAAAGGGCTGTGGCAGTGGGCAACCAGGCAGCCAAATGACCTGCATGCGACCTCATGTCCTAGGCCACCAGATCTTTACCTGTGACATGCATTCTAGTGTCCTTCTCTTAAATGTCCAACCATTCTGCATGTCCTGAGATAACAGACACCAGGTGAACTCTCAGGGTGACTCCACCACCTGGATAAACTCCTGAGTGTGTTTTCTCAGTGTCATTTGAAGTTTTTCTTTGTTTTTGGATCCAGGATCTTAAGTTCTTTGAACTCAAAGTATTAGGATTGGAATCTATCTAGATCAAACATCTCAAATTACTTAAGAATAAATGGACCTAGAAGGACCCCGATGTCACTTGGAGGCTGAGACTCCTCCAGTTATTGCAGAGCACTCCTCCCACCACTCTGCTCCCTTCCCCTAATTTCAAGAGCAAGCTGAGGTCAACCCCTGAGTTCTTGGTTCTGAGTGAATGTCAATTCTCAAACACATGATGACCAAAATGTCTGTCTCCAAGGTAAGCACAGTAAGGGTAAGTGCTTCTTGCCTGAATAGAATCAGTAGCCATGGAGAAACTGACCCCCTTCTGAGGCTTTGGCAGAAAGGAGGAAAGGGGCTTCTCTCTTTCTGACTCTACCAGATGGTGCTTAACAGAAAACCAAGGCTCCATATGGGTAAGAAATAGGGGGAGGAATGGTTTATCTCAGCCTTCCTGTGTCCTGTGGCCATGGCACAAGTCCTAGGGTATTCTGGGAGAAGGGCACTGAGCTATGAGAATTGTTTCTGCATCTATTGGAGTGTTCTTTCAAAGTTCCTAGACATGACACAGAGGGACTCAGTCTAGATCTCATTGACTGGCTTGATGGACACTGGAGACTGAATTAGAGCAAAGGGACAATGATCATGTCAGTCAGTCTCAGTGATTCCTGGGTCATTGTGAAAAGTCTTGGCTGACAACCTTTGGTGTCATGCTAAGAACTGCCTGTGTTTGGGATAGAGAGGGCTCCCTGGATATTTTCCTTAATCAGAAATTTCTTAATTACAAAGAATGGGGCATCACTCACACTCCATTAAGAATATATGGGGCATTTATTAGAAGGGAGCAATGGCCTCCCATGATGCCAAGAGTGAAAAGTATGTCACAGGGCCACATGAAGAGTGGAAGTGGAAACTGTACTGGAAGCTGAGGTGTCTTGTTCACCACTTATGAAACCCTGTGGCTTCTCTTTTTTTCTCTTTTCTGCCTTTGCCTCACTGTTCTCTCTCTTTGTGTTCTCTTTCTTCCTGCATTCTGGCTTTCCTGAGTCAACAAATCTTACAATTCAGAGTTTGAACATTAAACAGAGACTGACAATAGTCACTAGAATTCCAGTTGCAAATTCCTAGATGAGGGATTAGGATTGACTCAGCCTGAACCAGGACAGTCTATCCTAGCTCTGGTAGCTATAGGAAAAGTTGGGACACTGCCCATCTGAAGTAAACACACAACAGAGTTTTAGGGGAGGGTGGAACAGAAGAGGAAAATTGAGTAACACTTCAGTTAGAATATGGAAGGTCAAGATTCTGGTATTCAGAGTGGACAGGACTAGGTCAATGACCATTACAGATTGCCACCTGAACAAGGCCTGATTCTCCCTAGGAATGGCGGTGGATGAGTCAGTTCTTTGAAGACTTCATTCTCCATCTACATTTCCTCTCAGATATATTCTAAATCTTAATGTGTGTGGTTATATTGTGAGACTCCAAAAGACTGGGAAAAGAATGGCTAGAGAGCCATATATTAATCAGAGTTCTCTAGAGGAACATAATCAACAGGAAGTATAATTATAAAAAGGGAATTTATTAGATTGGCTTATACGACCTTAGAAGCTAGATAGTCCACAATGACCATCTGCAACTAGAGAGCTGGGAGAACCAGCAGCTGCGCAGTCCAAGACTCAGAAGCAACAGAACAAGAAAGATCAACATTGCTACCCTAGTCTGAGACCAAGGCTTCTGGAAACTATGTAGAGAATCACTGGCAGTGTTCCCTTTGGAAGAGTGAACAAGTGAGAGGCCAATATCCTCAGATGACCGAAACGGCAATCAAGATCCCGTTCAAGAAGAGTCCAGCTTGCATCTGCATCTGCTTCCTTGTTCTTCCAACTTCTATTCCATCCTATTGGGCAGTGCCATCCATGTTTAGGGAGGGTCTCCACTTCAGTTCACTATCCCACATTCCAATCATTCCTAGACACTCCTCATTGACACACCCAGAGGCCTCCTAAACTTCAGCATCTCTTAATCCAATCAAGTTGATGATTCAAATTAACTATTACAACCAGTGACCTGAACACTGTCCAGAACTCATACAGTGTAGGGAACATCTGCATTTCTACCATGCAGGGTGGACAGTATTTTAGAAAACCCAGTGAATTATGTATTACTAGTAGGACTCAGTTAACCCTAGAATAGTCTATTCTAAACCCTCTCCTTCAGTCAAAGCTTAATATTGGGCCTCAGAAGGAGCAGAGTGATTTTCAAGAAACTCATTTGCCCATCAGAAGAAAACACCTAACATTCTTTTGAAAAGGACAACAAAAAACAGCATTCAACAATATATAATTTAAAATATTCAGCATCAAATAAAAATATGCATGTAAAGACACATAAAAATGCAACCCGTCTTAGGAAGAAAAACCAGTCAATAAAAGTAAAATCAGAAAAGGGGGAATTCTAAGATGGGTGAATAGTGGTACCCAGTGCTTCCCTCCACCTCAACAAGGAAGGACAAAAATTGCAAATGAATATTTACATTTCAAGTTGAATGACTGAGGGAGGGCACTGGAACTCAGCAAGGGAGACACAGGAACCCTGTAAGACATAGAGAACTGGGATAGTAGCACAGGGAAGAACAAAGTGACCGTGCCCTGGCTCCATGGTCTGAAAGAATTTCCATGCAGGTAAAAAGATAACCAGGAGAGTTCCAGTGGACCCCATAGACATAGATGCTGGCAATCCTAGCTACAAGAGAGTTCCACAGTTGATTCATGCTTATATTATTATCCCCGTAAGGTAGCTACCTGGATCCATACAGTAACTTTACTTTAGAGAATGTACTTTTATTATCTTTCATGTCCATTCCAGAAGACTGGCTCCTGCAGCATGGCTAGACCCAGTAGTATAACTTTTACCTCAGCACCGGAGTCAGTGCAGAGCCCCAAACTTCAGGGAGCTGGTGGTGAGGCACAATGGGGGAAATGTTGCCCCTCAGATTTGAGAGACTGGGCTGCTTTTACCCTGGGTCTGGGGGACCTTGCTGTTGTGCTTCTTTGGCCTGCATGCAACTGTTTTGCCTATGGGCATGTGGTTCATGCTCCTGTTCCTGAGCCCAGCTCCAGTTTTATTCCATATGTAATCAGAGAAAATACATGATGGAATTTTAGTTTTTTAATAATTCATTGAGGCTTGCTTGCTTTGTGTGGTTTGGTTTTCTGTAGTGTCATGTTAAGGCTTGATCTTCTCTCTTTAGTTTCTGTGTCTGTTTTATCGATGGATCTTATTTTTTTACATGTTTTCATGATGATAGTTATCAACCTTTCACATCTGGATGGAGTATTCCTTTAAGGATTTCTTGTAAGGTTGAACTAATGATGCATTTGCTCAGTTTTTGCTCCTCTTGGAAACGTTTTTGTTTTGTTTTGTTTTGTTTTGTTCCAGGGATTGAACTCAGGTACACTGAACTACTGAGCAAAATTCCCAGTCCTATTTTGCAATTTATGTAGAGACAGAGTCTCACTGAGTCAAGTAGTGCTTCACTTTTGCTTAGACTGGCTTTGAACTTGCAATCCTTCAGTCTCAGCCTCCAGAGCTTCTGGGATTACAGGTGTATGCCACTGTGTCAGGCTTTCTTTTATTTCTGAAAGTCAGCTTTGCTATGTATACTATTTTTGACTGACTGGCTTTTCTTTTTTCACTTTGAATATCTTATTCCATTTCTTCCTGGCCTGTAAGGTCTTGTCTAAGAAATCGACTTTAGTCTAATAGGGGTTTCCTTAAATAGGACTTGGCTAAGTGAAACAAGCCAAACTCAGAACATACATTGGAGAAATGCAATTCTTTTAATAATGTACTGTGAAAACTGAGTATCTCTCAAAATGTATAAATGCATTCTACTGTCATGTACAACAAATGAAAAGTAATTAAAGAAACTGAATATCTTGAATGTACAAAATGAACTCAAAATGGGAAAAAGGCCTGAATTGACATTTCACAAAAGAGAATGTACAAAGGAAAATACAAATCCAAACCACCATGAAATATTCTCTCACCCCAGTTAGAATGACTATTATCAAAGAGACAAAAAAAAAAAAATGACAAATGCTAGTGAGTTTGTAGAAGCGGTATTCCCATACACTGTTGGGAATATATACAAATTAGTATATCCATTGTCAAAAACAATATGAAGATTCCTCAAAAGCAAAAAATAGGGCTACCATATAATTTGATAATCCCACTACTGCATATATACCCAAAGAAAGAAAGTCAGCATGTTAGAGATACCTGCACACTGTGTTTATTTTAGCACCAGTCACCATAGATCAGTTATGGAATCAAGATATGTGTCCATCAATAAACAAATGAATGTATATATATTTATATTTATGCAAATATAAATATTTCACATTTACTTTTATCCATTTGTTTGAATAATGTATTCAGCAATTCAGACATTAAAAAAATGTAATTCTGTCATGTACATCAAAATGGGTGCAACTTGAGACCATGACAAAAGAAATAAGCCAGACACAGAAAGACAAATACCACATGCTCTCACTTATACATGAAAGCTAAAAAGTTGATGTCAAACAAGGGAATAGAAGAATGGTTATCAGAAACTTGGAAGGATGTAAGAGGATGGTGGAGAGAGGATGGCAAGTGTAAGGATACAGTTGGACAGAGGGGAAGCACTTCTAATATTCTATAGCACATCCACTAGGGTTGGCAACATTAGTTGAATATTTCAAAACAGCTAGTAGAGGGAATTTTGAATGTTCCCAAAACAAAGAAATGATGTCTGAGGCAATAGACATGAAATTACACTGATCTGATTATTACACATTGTATTGCATGTATTAAAATATCACATTGTACCCCACAAATATGCATAAAAATTATGTGTCAATTAAAATGTGTTTACTACTCCCAATGTATGAAACAGCCCAGCTTAGCAACACAGCTCAACATAGAATATTGGTCATTTCCCCTCTTTTGCTGTTGCTCAGCACCAAAAGAATATTGTACTCCACACAACTAGGCTAGAGAAAGATCAAAATTCAAAACATGATGTATGAATTCTGCTGAGTGCATTTAACTTTTGTACCATTGTGAAGTTTAAAAACTGGGGGCTGACTGTATACATATGGAGAACTTGGACTCATATAGATGAAGTGGGGAACATCTGATACTCTCAACTGTGATTTATTTCCTATGTCTGTATTTGCTGCCTTCTTTTTCAGACTTGAGAATCCCTTCCCATCCCCACTGATATCCCCAGTCCATTTGCCTGCTAAGTCCTTCTCTGTGCCAATGTGTGCAGGAGTTTTGTTTTAGCCTGTACCTTAACAAGTTTGCTGTATTCTAACTTCTCTTCCTTGCACAACCAAGTTCCTTATGCTGCCTCCTGGGTCTTGGTACCCACATCTGCTTGGCTTTGGAGGATGGGGCTGGAGTTTGTTCTGTGAGATTACAGCCTGGGCATCATCTGTATTTGTCCTGTGCTTTAACTCACCTGTATGCTCCAGATACACACAGGGACAAGGGCAGTTCCTCCAAGAGAATGAAGTAGAAAATACTTTTACTTTTTTTTTCAGTTTCTCTTCCCTGGTATCTCAGCAACTGTCCCCAGAGAGGCTTTTTGGTCTATGAATATGTTACCCAGTACCCACAGGCTGCAATTTGTTAATTTTCAGACTTTATTGGATCTGGTGGTGCTCAGAGGAGCAAGATTCTCAGTGAATGAGCCATTGTCTTCAGTTTATTCTAAATCTTTCCCAGAGGAGAATAATTTCAGGGCTTCGAACCCAAGGATGCATCAGTATGTCTCTGAGGATAAAAAATGGTCAGTATCCAAGACCCCAGTTAACCTTCATGGTACTGGGTGCCTGAAGACCTGTGACCTAAGGCACTTATATCCAACATATGTTTTCCTATCTATCTCTTGTACTGGGCTAGAATTCAATCTGGCCTCTGGGACCCCTCTCGAGTCCCTGATCTTTGGCCTAAGGCACAAAACCTAGAAAACCTCCTTCTTGTTTTCTTTCCCCATACCCCTCTCATGGTATCCACACAATATATCACCCAAACCCAGATACATTTAAATGTGAAAGGGGATTTGCATTATTTTCCTAGGACTGCGGTAATGAATTGTCACAAACATCATGGTTTAAAAGAATGGAAATTGAGCTCATGGTTCTGGAGACTAGAAGTCCCAAGTGGAGGTGTCACAGGGTTGTGCTCCCTCCAGAGACTTAAGGAGGTGTCCTTGCCTCTTCCTGCTCTGGGTGTCTCCAGGTTTGCCTTATGGATGCATCGCTCTAGTGTCTTCCTCCATCATCACAGGACCTTCTCTGGGTGTGGACCTCTCTTTTTCCAACTCTGACAAGGACACTTTGTGCTCAAACTTTTATCTGACAAAGTACTGGTATCCAAAATAATAATAATGAAAGAAATTCTACAATTTAATAATAGGAAAGTAAACAACTTGTTTAAAAATGGATAAACCATGACAACCTCATTTGACAAGACTTAATCATGTCTACAAAGATTTTTTTCTAAATATGCTCAGTTTCTCAGGGATCCAGGAATTTGAGTGTGCACATATCTTTTTGAAGGCAAATATCTCTCTGAGAACCTATCCAAACATCTGCCATACTCTTGTGATTAATAAGACGTTTTTTTGAATATAACTCTATACATATGCCTAAGAAGCTGGGATAAGTTTTTTTAATAGGACATTTTTCATACAATTTTATACAAGTAAATATAGAAACAAAAATACACACAAATTACAAGTATGTGACTTGTTTTTGATAAGTGAACCATGTAACAAACATCCAGATGGAAGAATTAAACATTGCAAGCACTGAAGAAACTTACCCGTGCTCTGACCCAGTTATGACCACAGAATGGGAACCATAAGGCTGTGTGTGCCATCTTGGGATTTCACTGGAATCATCTCAGGGTAGAGTCACTTGGGGACCTGTCATCTTGTAGTTTTGGGCACCTGTGGTGCCATGCTCCAGTAGAGCAGGCCTTTTGGGAACACCTGTGGGCAGACCTCTGCAGAATCATTGACCCTGGAGTCAGCTGCTGACTCAACCTTAGAGATGAGGGTGAATGCAAATACTGACATACTTTAGGACTTGACAACAGTGCAGCTCACCTGTTAATCAGAGAAGGAATATTAATGAAGCTAGCAGCTGAAGGTCTTTATTAGGAGGTGAGATGAAGATCACAAGTGTTAATGTAATGTGAAAGCATCAAAGTAGAAAGGATAGGGAGGATCTTGGGGAGGATGCAAAGCTTAGCTTCTCACAAAAGAAATGAGAAAAGCCTGGTATGTCTGCATGTCTGGAGAGTAAAGATGACCAGTATAGGCCACAGAGGTTGAAGGTGAGGGACTAGAAGGAGGAAAGACCTTTCTTGGAGAGACTGGAGTTTTGCCTTACTCAGAGGTAATGTGGAACCACTAAATATCTTAGGGTTTCTACAGTGCTGTGAAATAAAGAATTTGTTGCTCTTAGTCCCAAGTTTCCAGCAAGAGCTCCCAAACTTTTGCTATTTCCAGAGGGGTAGGAGTGTCTTTGTTATTCATAGTGGGTCCCTGGGACCACAGATGAATTTATGCTAATGAGGTAGTGATTCATGGTAGGACCCTAGATAATTTTAGGTTGTGGTTGATCAACCTTGTGATTAGAGGGTTGGGTCATTGAACCACCTGATATCAGCCCAATCTTTGGGGAGATGAAGGGGACTGGAAATTGAGTACAATCACATGAGCAATGAGTCAATAAATCTTGCCTACATAATGAAACCCAAATAAAATCTCTGGAAATGGGAGCTTTCTTGAGCATCTCTGCTAGGAAATCATACATACATGTTCCAGGGGGATAAGTCATCTCACAAACATGGATATTTTGAATTTGGGAATCCTCCTAAACCTTGCTCTATGGGTCACTTCATTTGGCTGATTTATATCTTTTATGATAAAACAGTAATCCTAAGTATGAGAGTTTGGTATCATTCTAGTGAGTTATTGAACCTGAAGTGCTAAGGAGGAACCTCCAAATTTGTAGCCAGTTGCTCAGAAGTACAGGTAGCATGAGAATGCAGCTGGTGTTTTGTGGGACCATGAACCTCTGAGATCTGTACCTCCATTCCCACTCCCAAGTGTGTGCCTGCACACACATGCGCATACACAAACCCTTACAGGGCATCTGGCATGCTGGCCTGCTCTTACACACAGACTTTCCTGGGAGGCAATAGCAGAGATTAGGCAGGGCACTTTGATACTTCCCTGATGACTAGAGTGAGCAACCAGGTCTGGTCATTGTTGTCCCTGTCTGAATAAACAGAAGAGGCTGTCTTTGTTCATTTCCAGCAGCACAATCCCCTCAGCAGAATGTGGGATTGGAAAGATCCCAGTACTCACATTAACATAGATGGAATTCTCAGTAGGTCTGCAATCTGCTTCCCTCTCCAGGTTCTGGAAACTCCATAATCTCTGTGGAGTCACCTGCTTGGGCAACCATGGCTCTGTGGAAATACTTGCTAGAGAGTGCAGGTTCTAGATCCATCAGACCTGCCCTTGATCCCTGGCACCATCTCCTACCTGCTTCTACATGCTCTGTGACTGAGAGAAATTACCTTCTCTCTCTGGGTCTTTGCTTCCTCATCTGCAAATTAGAAAGTTCTTTTGCTTTCTGTGGGTCTGGGAAGGAGGAAATGCAATTATATTTTATGTACTACCTGGTACCATGGTCATACAAGATGTTCAACAAGTAAAGATTTGGTTGCACCAAACTGACAAGACAGCTGCCTGTTCTCTTTGTCCAGTGTAGGGGATAGTGAGGGAGCCCACATTTTGTGTGCACTTATTTGTGCAAGGCACAACTTTGGGTACTACCTTGGTGCCCTCCTCAGGTCCCAAATCAGTTGTCCCAGGCCAGTCTCATGGACTGGATTAGGAAAGCTTGGAATGACTATAACTCCAAGGTTATATGGGGGCCAACCTGCCAGGATGAGCCCAGCATTGAGTCCAAAATGGTAATTCAAACCAGATGTGCATGAATAATAATGGGGTGCTAAGGAGTTATTGGGGAAAAGTTGGGGGTCTTGAACATCTGGAGGAGGAGCTGGGTAGTACCTGTTCATCTAATTTGTATCTACTGCATGTACCTTTCAGAGGTGGAAAGGTACATGCAGCTGCTGTTATCTCACAAGGAGTCTCAGGCTGCTGGAGGTGAAAACCAAGGCCATCGTAAGTAGCTGAGGCTGAAGTCCACACTTACCCCTTCCCCAAACCTATCTCTTGCTCCTTCCATAAAATTTCCTGTAATTAAGAAATGACCGTTATGCCCTTTTGGCCACCTCCCAACTGACTCCTGAATTCTCACTGCAGAGATCTCATTACTGCCAAGAATGTGGCTCCAGCCTCCCCTACGTCAGCTACTAATGAGCACCTTAATTTGATTGCCTCCAAATGAATGTGACGCAAAATTAAAAGATGCCAGAAGACACTGCTATAAATCGAATGATTTGGCTTCAATTTATTATGCTTTGAATTCAATTATATTTGAATCCACTCTCTGAATATCAATCCAGCTGCTGGCTACAGAACCATAACTGGAAAGGGCTATTTTTATTTCATTCCAGTCAGCTCCATGCGGCTTAAGCTCCACAATAGCATTGTATGAAAAACCTCAGCTTTGGGAGGGTCAAGTGAGTTCAAGGCCAGTTGCTGAACCTCCTGCCAGCCAGCCAGCATGTTTCCTGTCTGGGAAGGAATTCAATGCAATGTACCAGATTAAAATGGTCTAAAAATTATTTTTACTGCATAAACATTTCAAGAGACTATATAAAAGGGAGTTTTGCTGTCATAGAATTTGTTGTATGATGGGCCATAGGAGACAAGGTGAGCAGAGTTCTGGCCACAAACTCTCTGTGTGAATTGGGCAAATGATCAATCTTTCCCAGCCTCAGTTTTCCCATTTGAGAAAATGAGGAAGTTGGGCTTCAAGAACCAGGAACCCTGGACTCTGGTGTTATTCTCCTTTTGTTCATGTATGTCTACACACTAGCCTTGGGACCTGGCTCCTTTGGTTGCCTCTGGAGCTTTCTTACTGACTGGTCAAAGTTGGAATTAGCCAATAGGAAGTTCTGGATGGAAGGCAAAAGTGTAGAAAGAGAGAGGTCAGGGCTCCCCCACCCATCCAAGGATGCATTACTTTAAAGTTCTAGCTCCTGTTCCAGCTCCTTCTTTACCTCTCCATGTTTTTCTTGCTCTGTGTACCCTATTTCCTCTTTGAGCCTTCAGTCCAATGGGTAATAATGAATCCTAGAGCTACTTGACTTGTCTCTGTGTTTCTTTTCATCTCTTGTTTTTTCTTTTAACTGTACAAACTTCCATAAGGAATATTTGCATTAACATCTCTTTATGTGAACCATCTGGGATGAATATTATTTCTTGTCATGACCTTGAATAGTGCAGATATGAAATCCAAATTTTGATTGAGTCTTCTCTTGGAGGATTCCCCAAGGAGAGGAACTGCAGTTAAGAAAAATGGAGGATCCTAGTTAGGGAGACAGGCATGCAGCTGGGGAGGTCTAGGAGCTTTGAGGCTGGGCCAGCCAGGGAGAGACTGTTCTGTGGGCACTGATAGCCTATAGCACAGAGCACATTTGGGTCAGGGGGAGGTACCAACTATGCAGGAGGGCCAGAGGGCCTGGAATTGTAGGACCTGGTTTCAGAAAGTGGAAGATAGTTCTACAGAAAGAAAGAGCATGAGGGAAAGGCTCCCCACCCCCACTTGATCCTCCCCTCATTTAAATGTGGGAGAGTGAAAAGTCCCTGACTGAGAGAACAGTGTCTTCAGAGAACCCCAGAGGAAGGTGCTTTAGGAAGAGCCAACGCAGAGGATTCACACCCTGAAATGGGACTCCCAAGGGCATGGTGAAAAGGGCATGTTGTCATAATGGTGGAAGAACTGGAAGGAGAAGAGTCCCAGAGCCTAATGGAGTGCGAGGCAGGGAGACAGGGAGGGACTAGGGCTTACTTTTGCTCTTAGTTCAGTGACCATGGGTTGCAGGGGTGGGCTCAGGAAAGGGCTCAACAAGGGTTATTTATAGTTCCCTGCATTGGTCAATGACTTAGGCCTTTAGGAGGAGGGTGAACCATCCCGCTGGGATTTTAGGTCCAGGAGTTAAGTCAGACTGGAGGAGCACTCTGCAATGAGCATCAGGCCTGGTCATGGGCAGGACAGCAGCAGGGCCACTCTGGGGCACAGGCTGGTCAGGACGGAGGGCTGCAGCTATCTGCCTCAGGGTCAGCTGGCTGGGAGCCTTGAAATTGGTTTTGTTGGCTTCATATCCTGGACCTAGTGTTTCCTCTTGGAGCAATGAGTACTGATTTACCTGGAGATACAAGGAAGAAGGGGCTACTAGGAGAGATGGAGTCTCTGTCACTATGGGTGCTCAAGATGTTCTGGAAGATTGGGACAGCAGAAAGGAGTGAGGGTAGGAGAGGTGGTGTGGAGGTGGGAAGGATGGCGGAATGACATGGACATTATTACCTTATATACATGTATTATTACACAACTGGCATGACACTGCACCATGTGCATCCAAAGGAATGAAAAGCTATTGTTCCATTTGTGTACAATGTGTCAACATGCATTCTATTGTCATGTACAACTAATTAGAACAAATTTGAAAAAAAGAAAAAAAAAAGCAATCTGTTTCAGGATGATGGCCACTTCTGGCTTAGGCACTATGGGGAACACTACCTGCTGCCACTAGACCTTATAGGCAAGTACATAGAACAAGAGTAATGCAGCTGCTGTTGTAGGATTTGTGAACATGTGTATAGGATCATGCAGTCACAACAATGTTTATAGCAACTCAATTCACAATAGCTAGATTGTGGAACCAACTTAAATGCTCTTCAACAGATGAATGGGTAAGGAAACTGTGGTATATATACACAATGGAATATTATTCAGTCATAAAGAAGAATAATATTATGGTATTTGCAGATAAGTGGATGGAATTGGAGAATATCATGCTAAGTGAAATAAACCATTCCCAAAAAACAAAGGCCGAATGTTTTCCCTGATAAGTGGATGATGATGCATAATAGTGGTGGTGGGGGTGGTGGGGTGAGAGAAGAATGGAGGAACTTTAGATTATGTAGAAGGAAATGAGAGGGAGGAGGAGTGGTGGTATGAAAGATGGTGAAACGAGACAGACAACATTACCCTATGTACATGTATAATTACTCAATGGTATGAATCTACATGGTGCACAACCATAGAAACAAAAAGTTGTACTCCATTTGTGTACAATGAATCAAAATGCAGTCTGTAAAAAATTTTAAAATAATTTAAAAATTTTAAAAAAAGAATTCACATTGGGTAAGATAGGAGAGAATAATGGTATTTTGGATTAAACAGAGGGGATTGAAGGGAGGGAAGTGGGCATGGGGGTAGGAATCACAGTAGAATGAATTGGACATTATTACCCTATGTGAATATATGATTATGTGACCTATATAACTCTACATCCTGTACAACCAGAAGAATGATACGCTATACTCCATTTATGTATGATGTGTCAAAATGCATTCTACTATCATGTATAACTGATTAGAACAAATAAAATAATAACAATTAAAAAAGAGAAAGGATGAACATGTCAGAGATGGATATTGATGGAAGCAGATGGCTTCCTGGCCTGGGCTCTGGGTGGCTGTGCCCTGAGTCAACAGGAAACTCAATGCCAGAACTCCAGACCAGGACGTCTTTGTAAGCAGAGGTTAGGATCTAGGCAAGGAGTCTGTGCATCTGCTCAGGACCCCAGGAAGCAGAGGGAAATGGGATTGAGGCAGATATTCCTCAGATTCACTCTAGTCACCTACCAGGCCAAACTGACAGGCCAGGATTAGGTAGGAGAAAGAAGTAGGGACCAAGCAGGGTGAGTCCCACATTGTGGACAAACACTGGGGACACGTGATCCATAAGCCTGGGAAATAGATGGATTGGACAGAGGCAGGCATTCTTGTTAGGACACAGATACCTTAGTGTCTCCTGCAGAGAGAGAGAACAGTAGATCTATTTCTTCATTTGTTCATTTGTTCATTCATTTTAATTGCTTTTTGATTGAAGCACATGAATTTTACCAATTGTACATTTTGAGTTTTAAAATTGTTTTTAATTGACAGATAAGAACTGTACATCTCTATGGGCCCATTGTGATATTTCAGTACATTTATTCATTGAGTAGTGATCAATTCAGGATATTTAGATTATCCATTATCTCAAACATGTATCATTTCTTTGTGATGAGAATGTTCAGAATCTTCCCTTCTAGCTATGTTGAATTAAAAATATGATATTATTGAATGAATTTTTAAACAAACTTGGAACACCTATTTTTTATTGAAATCTGATGAAAAAAGGCATAACTTGAACACTAATAACAGTGATTCCAATTACATTTTTTTCTCCATGACCCTAAGATTTTATCTCAAATGGAATCACAATAGTAGATATTGATCAGATCAGCACTTCCTATTCCAAGCTTAAGACATTTATCCAAATATTTAAAAATCTTTCACTTTCACAGATGTCTTGTGATCAATGAAATGCAAGAAAATAGGGAAAAAAATCAAATAAAAGAGAAGGTTTATGATGAAAGGAAACAGTTTCCAACCTCACCCCTCCCCATCCTGGCCTCCTCCTCCAGAGTCAACTTCTTTTAAACATGTCCATTTATAGCAGTTCTCCAGAACTCCAAACAGCACAGGTACACCCTCTTATTTCTTGATTCATCTACAGAAAGTGTATTGACCTCCTACAATGGGAAATATGAGAAAGCTTCATGTATACATCTCTTCCTTCTTTTATGTTCCAAAAATTTTATTGTTTTATTCTAATTATTTTTAGAATAAAAATATTTTATTTCTCCTGTAATTTACCTTAAAAATTCTAAACTGCATAATTGTACTTTTATTCTATATTTCATTGGCCTCAGTCAGGTAGTGGAATGCTGCACAGTTTGGGTCTGTTCCCATCCATTCTCACTTTCTTTTGGAAGGGCTCTTTCCTGTTGCCCACATGGACCTGGACTGTTGGCTGCCCAGTCAGTCAGTGTACACTGTGCCCTCAGCAATGGCCACTGCTGGACACTGGCATGTTCCCTAGTTTGGGTTGTTAAGAATCAATCCTTTCAGAACTGTCACTACAGACACTGTTATTTTTTATTTATTTATTTGAATTTTTAATTTTTCTAATTAGTTATATATTGCAGTAGAATGCATTTATGCATTCTTAAATCATACATAAATGGAGTATAATTTCTAATTTTCCTGATTGTACATATTGTAGGATCACATTGGTTTTTCTCCAGAATTATGTCTAGTAGGGAAATGCAAAGTTGGCTCCCGGAGGGTCCCTCCAGGCTCCTCCATGAGGAAAGATCTTGTCTTAGTCAACCCGGAGGCCAACAGAGGTGAAAGAAGAAGTTGTATGGGAGAAACAAAGTTGTGGTGATGAGAAGGACTGCTGGATCCGTCTCACTGAAGTCTAGTGATCTTCACATTTACATTAACTTGAAATTTCATGGTTAGCATCACTGCATTGTATTAGCTTTCTGAGCAATATAGGAATGATAGTAGTTTATTAAGTACTCGACCCCATATATAATGAGAATTAACACCTAAGATGTCTGTACTAAGTTTTGTATAGAAAATCACTCATATGTTGTTTACCTAAAATATAACTAATCTTACAAATTCAGGGATAAGAAATCTTAAATGAATCTAATGGGGTTAAAATCACAATGCTTACAGGACCAGAGAAGGCTGTGCTAGAGGCTTTGGTGGAGAGCAATGTTCTGGGCTTTTCTAATCTTCTGGAGGCTGCTTGCTCCCTCCATCACCGTGTGGCCTAGGGTGAGCATGTGCCCACACTGATCCCTAGATCTTCCTCATATTGAGCCTGTTTCCAGTAAACTGCTCTTGCAACAGGTCATCAATGCTCTGGTCAAAGCAGAGTGCTGGGAGGAGGTGGCTCATCCCCGTGGGGCCACTGTGGTCTTCTTTCACCAGCAACCCTGGAAAAGGATCTGACTAAGCCACAGGTGGCACCAAGAATTGTCCCAGGAAAGGAGTGTGTCCCCATTGGAGGTGGGAGCTTCCTGGTGGTATTGAGGTGGATAAGAACTATTTTAAGAAAGTTGTCCATCCAACACTGTCATTTGGATCCTCCACTCACTCATCCTGTTTCAAATAAAACACACCACATTTAATCTCCTTAAATGAAGTGTACATAACTGCAAAATTTGCATATGTAAATGATATGCAACAACCAGTTTACTAGCTGATATAATGTTACATATCTTAGGCATTTGACAAATTGCTGGCATGTCATAGATTCATACATATTGCAAAACATTAAATTTATAAGACATTTTTGCAGTTTTATGTATTTTAGAGGACTCACTGTTTTTTCATGTTTTGAAAGTATATACTAGCCCTGGGAGTGGGGGGAAAGAAGGCTCTGTATTCTGACCCAATAATAGACAAAACAGCCTTGAGAATTGTTTTTGGTTGGACAATGGAGGCCGGACTTGCTAAGGGGGCTGTCAGTCAGGATGCTAGTCATACCAGGAGGCATGGTATCCAGGCCATAACTGGCATGATCTCCCAGACTCACAGATGACCACTCCCTGTGTAGACAGTGGGTACAATCCTGCCCTTGCTATCTGTGGGCTGTGTGATTTCAGACAAATTAAATGTCCTTTCTGGTTCTTCAATGTTCTAAGTTCCTTTGATCTCTAGAATCTCAAGGAACAGCAAGACCATCAGGCTGTGGTTTGTTGTTTTCTATCTCTTAACCCCTTTCTCAAATATAGGATATGGGATTTGCTTTAAGTGGTGTACTCTTATGTACACCCCCATCTTGATCTTGAGACCATGAGAAAGCCTACTGTGCTGAAGGACTCGGGGGAACATGTGTCAGATATACCTTTTATTTTTTCTTGGTAAAGGGGAGAGAAGAGATAAAGTACTCAGTTTGTGGGTGAGGATTCTGTCCCTTTACTTAGATAGCACACATTCCTAAGCTCTTTATCTTCCCATTCATAACTCTAAAATTGCTAAAGCCTGATATCTGCCCTTCATGCCAATGGGTATGAATAGACTGACATAGTCCTTGGGGGAAGGAAAAAGAAAGGTCAAAGGGCACTCATCTAGAAATCCACTACAAGGACCAGAAAGAGCAGGCACCAGCCAGGCAGCACTTTGGTGGACCCATCAGGAGCAGTAGAAGGTGAGGATGTGAGCTTCAGCTATTTGCCATGGGCTGGTTCAGTTGGGACTTGGGAGGGATGTGGCAGGTGGGAGTGGGCGACTTGGGAGTATGATGCCCAAGAAGACGGGATACTGCCAGCATTCAGCTCAGGGCAATGGCCAGGCTGGTACAGGAACAGGAGTTGGAGTTCAAGGTGGCATGGCCACACTTTCCCAAGTAGGTCTAAGTAAGAGATTAATGCTCTCCTGAAAGTGAGGTCCAGGTATGCAGCCAGGAGTGTAGCCATACAGAAATATGATGAGTACTATTGCTGTTGTGTCATTGCAAGTGTTGAAAGTACATGTTGAAGTTCCATGAGAATATCACTGGAGATGCCACTTGAAGCATCTGAAAAGTCTCTTCCCTAATGAGGTTCACATTCCAGGAAGGGAGCAAGCACCTCCTCCCCTAATAAACAGACAGTGTATGTCAAATGCTGTAACTGTACTGAAGACTGTACTGTACAAAGGGAGGTGAGAGAATAATAATGGTGGGAGTGAGATTAGAAAGGTAAATGAGGAGTGGTTTCTAAGAAGGAGTGAGAAGAAAGAAGATAAGTCTTAGTCAATTTTGTGTTGCTGTAACAGAATACCTGAGTTGGGTGATTTATAAAGAATAGAGGTTTCTTTGGCTCACAGTTCTGAAGGTTGGAAAGTTCAATATAATGCTGATATATCTGGTGGTGGCCTTATGCTGTGCTGTAACATAGTGGGAGAGTGGAAGAACAAATGAATGTGTCAGGAACAGAGATGATCTAGAGGGACAGCCTTGGTTTCAAATAACCTGCTCCTGTGTTAACTAATCCAGTCCCAAGAGAAAGACATCAGCCCCTCCCAATTACCTCTTAAAATCCCACTTACCTATTCTGCTGAAATGACAGTCAAATTCCAGCAGTACTTTTGGTGGAACAAACTAAAGCTTAGTTCTGACCACAGCAACTAAACTTAGGGAAGTGATGCTGTTGACCCAGGGACACCTGCTGGTCAGAGCAGCTCACAGGTTGTACTTCTGCACTTTACCCTTCTCACCATGTTCACCTACTGGGACCAGGGCCTCAGTATAGCAGAAACTACAACAGGGTGTGTGTGTCCCCAGTGCTGGAGGTTAAGGGGCCCAAGGCAGGACAGAACCTGAGCGTTCTGGATTGAACTTTCAAAGAAATAACTCTTAAAGTCAAGGATCCTGCCCCCCTTCCTACTACCATGACCTTTTGCTGAATCCTCTCTGGTGCATTAAGGGGCAAGACCTGCCCTTTGCAAAATGATGACTAAGAATAAGTCATAATTAAAAGAGATTTGGAGAAAATCAACCTCTTGCTTTATAATGGAGGAAACATATCCAAAAAGGGTGGATAATTTTTTCAGAGTCACATAGCTGACGTGGAGAGAGTTTCCTGAACACTCACCATTGCTATTTCTTCTGCTGTGGTTAGACCTCTACCAGGGGAAATTACAGAGACCCAAAGAAACATGTCACCAATGGTGTAATGTGATAGATGATGGGAGTGAAGGATGTGTGTGGCATGGTCATGGCCTTAGTGGTATAGTATGAATGCTAGCACACACCTGGCATGTGGAAAGCCCTTCATGAGTGCTGTTCCCTACCCCTCTGCTGCCAGGTTTAGGACATGACAACTGGCTTTCCTTGCTGAGACTAGGACCCTGTGCATTATTGGCACTCTCCTGAGGTTTACTAATTGACTATATGAACACTGAAGTATGGTGACGTACTCCTCCTGCTTTCTCATCTCAAAAAACCTTCTTTATATACGTGGTTTGGGGAGGGTATAAAGGGAATCAATTTTCACCCACTCACCCTCATGAGATATCATACATGCATATGAGCACACACAAACACACATACACAAACACACATCTGACTGCTCAAACTGGTGAAGCTACTAAGCATGCTCCAGAATCTAAGGTAATACTTGTTGATCTCATTTTTTTAATACTTTAGCAGGAAAGAAACACATTCCTCCACAGCTGCAGAGCTCTTTGTAAGCATCACAAATTCTTTAATCATGTTGTGGCAGACAGGATGATCCGTGCTTCAGGAATCTGCTTATTTGATAACTCAATTCTAAGGCCTGGCCCCATTTGTAATCATTGATGGCACAACCCACGGAAACCTAGAATCCAATTAGGCTAGAGGCTGCATCATTTCTTATCCCTCCTGCAGCCTTGCATTGGTCCCTACCATCCCTCTTCTTGACTGAAGGCTCCCTGAAGTCTGCAGAGCAAACTTCCTCCTGGGCTCCTCACAGCAGATGCACATGTTGGAATTATAGGAAACAGGATATTCTTGGTTCCAGGGGCTGGGATACTTGGTACAATTTCAGGTGTTTAGTGAAAGGAGACATTTCATTATCTCAGGTCCCACCTAGTCTTAGAGGTCCTGTGTATTTTCAAAACTTACCCAGCCAGAAAGCCTTTTGGTGTGAGGCTACCTGGTTTGCTTATTGACAAGAAATATTGAAGTAGAGACTGCTAGAAAATAATACATGGGTTTTTTTTTCTAATACTTATTTTTAAAATTTTTTCATACATGTTTATAGGGTAATGACATGGGGATTTTAATGACACAAAAAGCAGACCTCAAATAGGTTTAATCAGTTTTATTCATAGAAAAATGCAACTGTGCTAGTAGATAAGGGCCAAATGTCTTAGCCTCATGCCATCAGATGAGAAGTTTCTGGATTGTCCTGGGATTCACACTCACTCTAAACTTCTGTGACAAGTCAGGATTATCTTTCTAGAATTCTCTGATGGACTACATTTGTTCCAGAATTCAGCATCCTCATCCTATGAACTATTGAGGTGAAGGAATATCTTTCAACTTTCATGTCAGCACCAATAGTTGGGTGGCGATTGCTTTTAAATCTGGATCTAGGATTCTGAGGTGTTAAATGGGTTTAGTGGAAAAGAATACAGTGTTCAACCAGCCTTCCCACAGTTACAGGAAAGAGAGGGGCATGCGTGTTACATGACTTTCTATCTTTGCACCAGACCACCCTGAGCCTTGTTAGTGGATGTACTGCCCTTGGGTGTCCTCAGAGTATCAAGGATGATGAAGAGCGCGTGCTCTCAGGTCAGCGTGTGGTGCTCTGGTTGGGGAAGGTGCAGGTATCAGCGTCACACTGTTTGGCATATGCACTTTGCAGGTGAACATTCCTGAGTGCAAAACCTGCTTCTGACAATTTTGGGGTGACAGTGGTCTAGTCACCTAATAGCTCTAAGCCATAGAAACTTTGTCTGTAAAATGAAGATAGCACTGCCATCTCAGGGTAGGTGTGGTCATTGCATGGCATCAGATATTGAAGCATTAGATGCCTATCTCCCAGTCTTGGTACTGGTGTAAAAGCACAGACACAGACCTCTATACTGTCCTGGGTTCAGAGAAGACTCTGCAGTGAGGCTCTGGTTTGAATTGCAAGTGATTCTCAGGTGGCCTTCAGTAGAAAGCACCGAGGCCATTCAGCACAGAGTAAAACATTCTGTCCCACTTCTGGTTAGGGAAACCTGAACTATGGAACAGAAGAAGAAAAAAAGACAGTTAAGATTGAAATTCAAAATAACTTTCCTGAAATATAGGAAAACTTGAATTTACTGACTGAAAGGTGAATTGATACAGTGAGGTCAACACTGAGACTGCTCTTTATAAAATGAGTGTTTGACACAAAGAAAAGAATCCTCCTAAGGGTTTCCAGTGATAAACCACGTCTCAAAAACACCCACACACAAAAACTGACCACAATGACCACCCTCCACAACAGCCTCATGGACACCCACATCAAGAGAAGCATTTGAAGCATGTAAACTAAGGGTTCTGAAAATCCTCCTCTTTGAACATCAAGAACACTGTCAAAAATCATCAAAATTAACTTTTTCAGAGCTCTGGAAGTTAACTGAAGACTCTCAACAATTCAAGTAGCATTTATTCATGAAAAATAACTCAATCTCCCCAAAACCCAAGTGTTATGGTGTTTTAACTTGACTTACTCCTACCCTTATCTCCCGCGGTCCACAGTAGACTTGAAAACAAAAGGCCTCCCAGCCCTGGCCACTGTGCAGTCCAGCAGCCTGGCAGCCACTGCACAGGACAGAACAGGTTTGAGCTCCTTTAAAAATCCCATCCCCAGGGAACTCTCACCAGTTTATCTTTCTGACAGCTCCCTGGAAAAGCTCCATTCTCAGGGATTTATTTGACATGGTTCAGAGATTATTCCATGTGTTAACCGCCTCATCCTGAGGGCATTTGTCACAAACAATCAGCTTGGGCTCAGGGGAGCTCAGCAGTGGTGGAGAGCTGCCTAGCATGTGTGAGGCTCTGGGTTTCATCCCCAGCATCACAGAACAAAGCGAAACAAAGAGAAGTTTCTAAGAAACAAATGAGCAAAAAACCTAAAATCAATCAGCAGAAATTGTTTAAAACTGCAGTTCCCTGAGAGGGCAATACCAATCTGGGCTAACATAGCAACAAAAATCACAAGGACAAACTGGAGAAAGAGATTTTCGAGGGGCCTTGGAAAAGCTCCAACATATTCCTGGGAATCTAGAAGACCACATTCATGTGAAGAGTCATGCAGATGCCCAACACATACCTAACTAGGGCTTAGCAAGTGAGTGTTGATTGACTTTGAGGCTTTGTAAGGTGCTTGCTGGAGCATTAAAGACATGATTCAATGTACAGAAAGTTCCTCAACAAAGGGACGGAGACTTAGTGGTACATGGAATTTAAAGAAACCTCTGTGCATCATTAGCTGGTCACTAAATTAACCAAGAAAAGATTCTCATGCCTGCATATGACAAAGAATTAGATGATTACCAGACAGATAATAATTACCTAGCTAGAAAAGTAATTAGATAATTGGTTCAGAAAAGTCAATAAACCAACTGAAATGGTACCAGCAGCAGTGGCAGCACTAACAATGACAACAAGACCAACAACAAACCCGGAAGGAACATTGTATCTTATTTTCAAAGATGACACATTAGTTTATTTAAAGTGTCCATTAAAAAAAAAAAAAACACTTGTGAAGTGTAAAGACAGCAAAGTATGACTCATTTATAAGGGAAAGAAAAACTGTGTATAATGGATCATAAAATTTTTTAAAAAGAAAAGAATTAAAAGTATGAAAATGATGTCTCACTAAAGAATGTCAATGAGATAGAAAGCATAATTAACAAGGTTCCTTCTCGGGCCTTCACAGATAAAATGAAAGAAGTCTGTGTTTATACATTCTTTACCATTTTTATGACCCGTGCTGCGGGCAATTAGGGAAAAACCTGTGTTTATGCAGGTGCGGAAGTGTGAGGCTGCGGGCAATTTGGGGAAGCCTGTGTCTCTGTCTGTGTCTCTATCTATCATCCCCCTCTCCAGTTAAAGTAAATTTATGGCTTTTCCAAGGATGTCTAAATGCTGGATTCAAAATAACCAATAAGAAATCTGTTGCTTACCGCGTGCGAAACCTGCCCCTTTACCCTATAAAAAACCTGTACCCCAAAGCCCGGTGTGCCAGTTCACCGAAGCTCCGGCTGAGGTTTTACTGAGCACCCGCAGGCACCTGTGTAACATAACAATAAACTGCCTCTTGCTTTTGCAGCCAGTGATTACGTGAGTTCTTCCTTGGACAGGGGGTCTTAGGGTCTTTCATTTGGAGGTTCCACCGAGATTTCCCTTCGACACCCCAAGCCCCTGCCCGAGGAACGGCCAAATACTCTGGGAGGTAAGCTAAGCTGGCCAGCAGGGGGTTATTGTCTGTCTTTGTCTGTCTTGTGTAGCTGCTTTGTCTTGTTAGTTCTGAAGCGCAGCGATTGTACTTTGTAGGGGCACGCGTGCTCCATTTGTAGTTTGGGCAGTCTGAGAAGGAGTTGACGAACTCTGACTTCTCTCCTGCTACCCTGGGAGACATCCTAGGGGTTTAAAATTTGGCCAAGAACTCCCCAGTTCGTTGGCACCTTTGAATACCTTTGGTTTTGAATGCTTTCAGGTTGTGCCGGAAGCGTTTTGAATTTGAATACCTTTGGTTTTAAATGCTTTCGGGTTGTGCCGGAAGCGTTTTGAATTTGAATACCTTTGGTTTTAAATGCTTTCGGGTTGTGCCGGAAGCGTTTTGAATTTGAATACCTCTGGTTTTGGATACTTTGGGTCGTGCCGAAGCCGAAAGCGTTTTGAATTTGAATCCCTTTGCTTCTGAATACTTTCGGGTTAGAACGAAAGCGCGCAGCGTTAGTAATTTGTTTCTTGGCTGGAGGGGCTTACGCTCCCGACGCCGCTTAGTACTTTCAGTGTGTACTGAAGACGCGCAGCATTTGTAATCTGTTGTCTTGTCTGCATTCTCTTGTGCTTGTGCCTGTTTCTTAATTTCCTTTTTACCAGCGAGACTAAAATGGGGCAATCCATGGTAACCCCCCTGAGTCTCACCCTCGACCATTGGCAAGACGTCCGGAATTGTGCCGGCAACTTGTCGGTGGAGATCAAAAAGAAGAAGTGGGTAACCCTCTGCACTCTGAATGGCCAACCTTCAACGTAGGCTGGCCCAAAGAAGGGTCTTTGTGACTCTGTCGCATTTGAGTGACTCTCACATCTGAGCAGCTTTTGTGCTGCATTCTGGCAACTTGTCGCTTCTGGTTAACTCTTGGCCCCATTTGGGCATTGTGTTGCGCCTGGGCAACTCTTTGATATAATTGGAAATTGTTTGTTTTTATTGACAAAGTACCAGCTAGCCAATTTTTGATTTAGCGTGCTACGTGTCTGTTTGTTTGTGTATTGTACTATATGGTCTTTACTCTTGCCTTCTATTAAATTCTTCATTGTGTTAATCTGATCTTAGGCTTAGGGATACTCATTGCAGGGTACTTTACAGTCCTTCTCCTTGTTCCTGAGAGATTTGTTTACTCCAATCCCCCTAGGCAGAGAGCTCAGCAGGTCCATTCCTCAAAAGTAGTGAGAAATAATGTTTTGTTATTTTCTGCATTCAAACCTAACCTGATTTCTCAACCAGGAAAAAAAGGGTTAAAAAGTCCTGGGTAATCCCCCCTCCCCTCTGCCTGGCCTTGCCAAAGCCTGCATTGGAATGTAAACTGCAGCAGTCTCAGTGGGAAGGGGGAGGGTAACCTGAAGAAAAGAAAAAAAAGGTGTCCGTTTTAAACTTCTACACAGAACTAACTTATTTTCTAGGATTCTTCATTTGTTTTGTTTTTCTTTAATGCTGTATCTTTGAGCTCATAATTTTGATCCTGCATACCTAGGTTAATGATTTTTTTTCTTTTTGATCAGTTCTATTTTTATTCAACTAGAGTTTTTAAACATCTGTTACATTGCAATGGAGATAAAGTTACAAGGTCTTTGATTTTGTGTTATTTGTATGTCGTACTAATGTCATGTTTTGTCCGTATCAAAACTGGGCGCTCCTAAAATTAAAATTTAAAAATGGATCCAAATACTTTTATTCACATGATTTAAAAGGGTTCAATTCAAATTGGGTAAACTAATGAAAGTAAAATGTCTTTGAAAATAACTCACAAGTCTCTAGGTGGTCAAGCTAATAAAATATTGATGTTAATAAAATGTCTAATATCAATTGTTCCTAGGACTTTTCTTCAACAGGAAAGAGACAGCAAATACTGTTCAGGACACTTGCCTGCTTTCTTGGTTTTTACAGAATAAGTGAATTAGAGTTAACATGTATGGGACTACTCAAATGTGTTTGTTGGTGACATCTGATTAATTTGCAAAATTAAAATGCCCATTGTTAAATAACATCAGGTACTCTTAACTCCTCAAATTCCATGGGGTATCATACTTAAACCTTATTGGTGTTTTCATAGGTTGGTAAATAAAAGGGTTTAAACTTGCTTTGTGTCATCACTAAACTAAAAACAAGGTTATTAAGAGTTATGTCCTAACAAGTGGAATTCTATATACAAAGGATCCCAAAAGTTTCAACTGTGTTTCAATTAGAGTACTATAAACAACAAACTATTTAATCTTATTAAAATATAGCAATTTATCTAAATTCAGAAATTTCATAAGAGTTGTTTCAGAATGTGAACAAAAAGGGGTCAACAAATAGGAAAGAGAAAATAAAAGGTTCTGGGTTTGAAAATATATTTAATAAAAAGAAAAAAAATGTTTCTGGGTAAGAAAGTCTGTGTGTAAGTAAAGGGCAAGTTTCAACAAGTCTGTGTGTAACTAAGTTGGTTGTATGTATGTGAAACAGCTAAAGCTATTTAAGGTTTTTCCTAAGGTGAAATACTAATGTTCTGATATAAACCAAAGTTTAATCTACATGGTAAAATGGCAAGGATTTCTTAGAAACACTAATTTACTCTTAACTTTGTGTCTATTAAGTTTTATTCTTTAGAACAATTAGTCTTAAAAATTGGGGTGTATACAATTATGGTTAAACAACTGTTAAGAGTATTGTACTGTGTTACAGAGTCTACATTTTTCTTAAAAAAACTAAATTTGGTAAGATAAAAGTGTCAAGGTAATTGTGAAATGGTCACTAGTTGTATATTAAATGTGTTCATATTTTCCAGGTATACAAGTTTTTAAAGCAGGAAATTTATCGAGCTGCTATTCTCCAGATAAACTTGTCTGTAATGGTAATTTTAAACTTATAAAGAGTAAATTTTATTGGGGATTAATTTCTATCATTTAGTGTTCTATTATAGGACCTGTTATCAATAGGGTATATGTAAAATTGGTTATATTTTACACTGAAATAAAGAATTTCAAATATAAATGTATTTATAAAAGTTAGAGCCTGACTTGTTTAAAGGTTAATTTTGTGAAACATGAAAATATTTTGCCACTTTGACACACAAAAGGAAAGTTAAAAGCTCTCTCAGCCTTTCTTTGATTCATGTTTTAGATACAATGTTAAATTGTGTTATTTATAAAGTTTGTATAGACTCAGGAAACAGTATATGTAAACTACTTAATGATATTTAAGGAAGAAGCAAAGATCAACATCAGAATTAGAACACTTAAGATTTGTAAGAAGCCATACCTTACCTGAGATAAGGCTCTGCCTCCCACCTTACTGCATGTTAGAGTGACTCCAAAATAAGTCAGACTTCAGCTTATTTAGAGTTATAATCAAAAATTGGTTTTTGTTGTAAAATTACTGTGATCTCAAACAGAAAATATAATGTAGAACTCAGCCAAAATTCAAAATAGCTATTATACAAGCTAAATATGTTTTTACTCTTGCTAATTTCATTTTGTAAAACTGTTACCTGTTAATGTTTTGCAGAAGTAGCTGCTTCAAGAACACGCATCCTAGGTAACTTGTGATAATAAGCCATCACCTAACAGATAGTGGTAACAGATACCAGAACAGATAGTGGTAACTTCCAGAACTAATGCAGACTCCAGTTAGATAAAAGGGTAAATAACTGTAAAGTTATGGACATTAAAGTTAAAGCCCAGTACTCTTACTTTATGACTGGTGAAACTGGCTTGCTGGATAATTAAGATCAAACTTAGAGATTGGAATTAAATACAGAAGGCAAGATAGGCCAGTATTTGGATCTTTTGTCCTCAGTCAGCCTGAACCCACGAACAAGAGAACTTCTCTAAGGAGCTTTGCAACTCTGTGTCACACAACCTCCTGATCAAGGAGATTGTTGAGACTAGAGGATGAAAATCACTCAGTGCATCTGCTGCAGAGGAGGGTCATGGAAAAAGGGAGACACCCCTTAATGCTTCCAAAGGAAGTCACCTCATCAAGGAGACCCTGCCTAACCAATGGCACTGGTGGAGCTAAGAAGCTGCTCTTAAGTTCTCTACAAGTGGCCCCTGTGGGAACTCAGCTGACTCTTTAACAAGACAGGAACCAGGTCAATTTGACCAACTTGATCTTAGACACCCAGCAAAACAGTTAAAACCAAAATATAACCATTCTTGGGCATTTAAGAGAAATAATAATTAAATGTAACTTAAGATGTACACTTGTGTTAGTCCACTAGAATAAAAACTGGAAGCTACAAATGAAAGAAAGATTCTTCAGCAAATGTGCCTGATAACTATCAAGAGAAACTGCCAGAGTCAGAAGTTTTTAGTCAGTTTAAGGCCTGCAGATCTTCCTAAGCTACACAGGTAGACTTAATCTATGTTTGCTCGTATGATTACCTAGCCCTAAGTAACAGAAGTATAGAGCTCTCTACTAAACACAGGTTATACCAATAAAGGGATATTTTACAGGAATCAAATGACATTAAGTAGCTTAACTATATTTTCTGGGGACATCGGGACATCTATGACATTAGGAGTTAAATGTTGTGTTTACATTCCTGATAACCTGGACAATGTTAAAGTTCCCAAATAAAGGCCTTGTCCTTTCCAGCCTTTGCTAGGTCTAGTTATGGGAACAATTTCTCAGTTCTTCCACCTCCTGGTGAGAGATTGACTTCTGTCATTTTCATGATACTCAGTGGCATGCTCCAGATGCTGCAACATTACTTTGTACTAATTTCATTTCAGTACTCATGTCTTTTTGTTCTTCTATCATAGAAGCACCCACCCCCAGATGACTTTACAACCTGCTCTTCCCCAACCAGACTTCTACCTTGGACCCCTCGATTGACCGAATTTTTAAAAAAGGAACTCCAAACTGCTTGCCCCTCACTGCCCCCTTTCAGCTTCGAAGCAGCCAGAACGACCGACGCCCCCTTTTCCTTAAAGCAGTTGGGAGTTCCTATAGCTAAAGTGGGGAATGAACAAATGGATATAAGATTCTATCCATGATAAAGAAAAAGGGGGGAAATGAAAAGACCCCTGCCCCACCAGCTCAGGCCTATTTTAAGAGAAAAAGAAAAATTATTAACGGGGCATGCTAAAGGAATTTATCTGAAGATTTAGCTAAGAAAGGGCAGGATAATTGGGAAAGTCAGAGCATGTCTGATCTAACAGGAGCTGATAAGCAGGAACTATAAAACTGTCCTGTAAAACTTCTGATACCAGATTCCTGACCAAGGACAGAGTAAATAGGATGAGATAACAAAGGACTGTAAATGAAAAAGTAAAATTATGGCTTGTGAAGCGTGTTATCCTAAGTTCTGAGCCGCTCTGACCCCCACCCCCCCCAGGAAGGTTATCCTTAACAAGGTTCCTTCTCGGGCCTTCACAGATAAAATGAAAGAAGTCTGTGTTTATACATTCTTTACCATAGAGAACCATATAAAATTTTGAAGTTCAAAAGAACAACTGAAGTGAATTATTCACAGAATGGCTCAACAACATATTTGAGTAAGTAGAAGAAAGACTCAGTGAGTTGAAGATAGATCTGTTGAGATTATACAGTATGAGGAACAGAAAGAAAAAAGTAAAATGAGCAGCCCTGCAGAGACTTGTGCACGACATAAAGCTTAGCAACAGATGCATCATGAGGACACAAGAAAAGAGAATAGAAAGGCATAGAAAGGGTATTTGAAGAAATAATTGCCACAGATTTCCCATATTTTGTAAAACATTAATTTGCATACTCAAGAAGTTCATTGAACACCAGGTGTCAGAATCAAAACTGTCAAGAGCAAAGGGAGAATCTTGAAAGCATCAAGAGAAACACAACCCATCATGTCCAGGCACACTTCAATGAGATTAAGAGGAGACAGAGTGAACAGGGGACTTGAGCCACCATTGCTGGCTGTGAAGATGAGGAAGAGGGCTATGAAGAAAGCAGTGGCTAGTTGTTGAAAACCCTTCACTGACAGCCAGCAAACGGGAATTGGGTCATACAACTGCAAGGAACTTTATTTTCACAACAACCAGGAGGAGCAAAGAACTGCCCTAGAGCTTCCACAGAAGAATGTAAATTCATAACACCTGTTTTTAACTTAGTTAAGACTAATGTCATACAGCACACCTATGGAACTGTAAGATGATAAATTTGTGTTGTTTAAGGTCTAAGTTTGTGGTAATTTGTTATATTAAAAATCAATACCAAATGTATTGTCCAACCACAGTAGAATGAAATAATAAAGATTGAAGTAAAATAAATGGAAATCAGAAAACACTAAATGAAAGGGGGAGAAAAGAAAGCCCAAATAGTTGTTTCATTAAGAAGATCATCAAAATTGAGAAATTTTTAATTTTACCAACCAAGTAAAAGAGAGAGAAAAATATTAATATATGAGAAATGAAAGAAGGGACAGCACTATGAAGCTTACAGCAATAAAAGTGTCATAAAGGAATGTATGGCAGTAAGTTTTATATGCTAGGTGACATGGAATAATTCCTAGAAAGATATAAATTACCAAAAGTGACTAAAAAAAATATAAAAATTTGAAAGACATATAATATGAGATTGAATTAATAATTAAGACATTTACAACAAAGAAATGCTCAGGGACAGACAGCTTCACTAGTTAATTCTATTTAAAATTTAAAGAAAAATTATTTTCAATTACTTATGATCTCATCCAAAAATAGAAAAAGCAACATTTCCCAAATCATTCTATAACATCATTATTATCATTCTATAACATCATTATTATTGTAATACCAAAACTGAAGACATCATAAGGAAACAATAGACCAATACCTCTTAGGGATATTGGTACAAAAATTCTCAAGATAATACTATCATACCAAATTCAGCAACATATGAAAGTGACTATACATCATGACTAACTGGAATTTAGGAAACCAAATTTGGTTTAATATAAGAATATTAAAGGTATATGCCACGTTCTAGAATGAAGCACAAAACTACATAATCTCAATAGATGCAGAAGAAGCATTCAACACAATTAACATCCTCTCATGACAAAAACACTCATCAAATTGGAACCAGAGGAACTTGTAAAATGTTGATAAAGGGCATCTGTAGGAAACTATAACTGACATTATATACATGAGTGAAAGTTTTTTTTTTTTTTTTAATAAAAGCAGGAAGAAGGAAAGGAGGTCCACTCTATTACCAGTTCTCCTTGGCATTGTGTTGAAGGTTTGAACTAGGACAATTATATAAATAAAAAAATAAGTTAATAAATAAAAACAAATGACATCCAGATTGGATAGGAAGTAGTAATACTGTATCCACAGATGATATGATCCAAGGAATTCATAAAATATCCTTTAGAATTAATAAATGAGTTAAGCAATTGTGCAGGCCCAAGATCAATAAAAGAATCATTAGTAATTCTATAAACTAGCAATAAACAATATGAATATCAAATTAAGAAATCATTCAATTCACGACAGCAACAGAAAGAATAAAATACTTAATAAATTTAACAAAAGAAATGCAAAACATATACAACTGAAAACTATGAAATACCACTGACAGAAAATAAATCAAAGGAAAGATATCCCATATTCAAGGATTTGGAAGACTTAATATTAAGATGGCAAGGCTTTCCAAATTGGTCTATAGATGCAATGTGGTCCCTAAGATAACATGCATTATTTTCCCTCAGAAATTCATATGGAAATACAAGAAACCCAGAAAAGTCAATAAATCTTGAAAGAGAAGGACAATGTTGGAGAATTTAGGCAGTGTGGTATTGGAACAAGGTAGAACTAAAAAATCCAAAACTAAATCCTCACATTTATGATTAATTAATTTTTGACAAAGTTATCAAGGTGATAATTTAATGGGACTTAAAAAATACCTTCAGTGAATGGTGTTGAGACAAGAAGATAGGCACATACAAAAAAAAATAAAGTTAAATATAGAAACATTAATTGGATGAAAATTCTACATGTAAAGATTAAAACTTTATAATTTAGAAGAAAATGTAGGGGTAAATATTATAACCCTGAAATGGCAGAGAATTCTTGGCTATAACATCAAAGTATGAGTGACAAAAGAAAAAAAAAATCTGGACATTATTAAAAACAATCTGAGAATGTCAACAGACAACTTACAGGAGGAGAAGAGGACATTTGCTCATCAGATACATGCAAGGGAATTAGATAAGGGACTTGTATGCAGAATATATTTTTAAAAACACTCTTCTTATTCAACAATAAAAGACCAATAACCTGGGCTGAGGATGTAGCTCAGTTGGTTGAGTGCTTGCCTCACAAGCACAAGGCCCTGGGTTCAAATCCCCAGTACTGCAAAAAAAAAAAAAAAAAAAAAAAAGACGAATAACCTGATTAAAACATGGACAAAGGATTTGAATAAAGATTTCTCAGAAGAAGATACACACATGACAAAAAAATATATATACATGTATATTTATATGTATATATATGAAAAGGTTCTCACCATCATTAGTCATTAGGAAAATGCAAATGAAACCCCAAGAAGATATCACCACACAGACAGTAGTGTGGTTTTAATAAAAAAGACAGAGAATAACAAGTGTTTGTGAGGATATGGAAAAGGTGGAAAGCTTATGCATTGCAGGTGTGAATGTAAAATGGTGTAGTCACTGTGGAAAACAGTCTGGCATTTCAAAAGTTAAGTGTAGAAATACCACGTGTCTCAGCAGACCCATTTCTGGGTCCATACCCAGGATAATCAAAAACATTTGTCCACACATAATATGCCACAGGCATATTTGGTAGCAGCATTATTCATCATAGTTAAGGTAGAAGCAACCCAATGTGAACTGATGAGTGGATAAGCAGTTGTTGTATTCCATTCCTGTGGTGTGAGAGCGAGTTGACTTGGACATGGCAGGTTCACTGAACTCTGCCAAGTGGAGGGATCAGAATCCACAATTCATAGGAAAACAAATGCAAAAGACTTTTAAATAAATGAAAATGTTTAAAATTTCACTTGTCATCATAGGAAGATAAACTAAAACATTGAATCATTTTATTTTACTCACCAGATTCGTGATGATCAAATTTTCTAAGTTTACTCTTGTTAGCAAAAAGGTTAGAAAATTGGTACTTTATTGTTATTTGGAATGTTATTTGGGTTGCAATTAGGCAAAATTTTTCTTAGCTACAATTCACATGCCATTTTAACTACAAACTGTATTTTAGGAGTCTCTCCTATGACTGTACTGTATGAAGTTGAATGATATTTAATGAAATGTGATTTACAATAGCAAATGAGCAAAAACAGCCAAAGTGAACAGAGAAGTCAGTAAAGTGTGGCATATTCACAAGAAAATTTTCGCTGCTATGAAAAGAAGTATTGACTTATTTTCTAGGTTATTTTAAACTAGTATAAGATCAAAGCTGGAAAAGTGGGGAAAAACACATATATCCACACTTTCTTAACAGAAGTTTTGGAAGTATATACAAGAAATATAAATTGTGAAAGTTTTTGGAGAGATTTTGGATAGAATTCTGGAGTGGTATAGATATATAATTTTACCATTTGCCATTTTGTACTTTTTGAGTTTTATCAAACATTTGCATTACTTATTTTGCTTTTAACTTTTTTCATTTTTATGAACATTTAATTTTTTTTGTTTGTTTTTTTCATGGAAACATAAAGCACTTGTTTATTATTGCTATAATCAAGGCAAAAATCTCTTAAAACGATCAGCCTTGATAATGGAAGTATAATCAGAATCGTTACTCATAAATTTACAGTTTGCTCTGTTGTTGAGACTTCACTGTTTCACACACACCAACAATAACAAGACCTTGACTACACAAGATGAAGAAAGAACTTGAAGTTACAAAGCATGGCTTGACCACTTTCCTCATTTCTGACTTTAGACCAATCACTTACCCTCTTTGAACCTGTTTCATCCTGTGTTTAAAAAAAGTTAGAAAGGGGGCAGAATAAACCTACCCACCCACGTAGAGGATCATTTGAGATAATAGAGGAGAGAACATGGACGAAATTGCACTGTTAACTCTAAAAAATTATACAAAAGACAGTACCAATAAGCAAGGAGGAGAAGGGATCATCAGTTTATGGAAGCCTGAATGACAGTCACCAAGAATCTTAAATCCTGGGATGTGACAAAGGACCTTAATGACCAAGTCCCCAGAATAAGGAAGTATCTGCCTTGACATGTCACTTAATATGGACCCAACTGTAACCTAGAAACATTGTCAGTTTTATTTTACCTTAATATACATTTGTATAGGCAATAATAAAAAGGCTATTACACAATGATTCAGTAAGTTTTAACTAGTTTCAAGAATAATGCATGCAGTTTACAAATGAGAGGTAGAAACACTGTATTAAAGACCTAAAAATACAAACATTATATAAATAAATGTTCAAATTAACTGCTGGAATTTCATACAGATAAATTAGGTAGAAATTACATTACTTTGTCAAAGTAAAAGAAAACCATGTTTATTTGTTTTTATCAGTACATTAAAATTAGAATAATGCCAAAGAGCTTCTGCACAACTGTCAGTTCAGAGTATTTTATGTAAAAGGCTTAAAATAATAGGATTAAAACTGGTGAACAGTTTATTCAAGTATTCAAGCAGGTAAGTAAAGGAAACCAAATAATATACAATGTAGGAACCATTCCTAAAGGGATGTTAACTGCCTGCTTTTTCATTATGAGCTATTTGGTGAACTGTCAGGATTAACATTAAAAATACACATTAGGCTGGAGAGAGCTGCCCATTTTCCTAAGAGAAAACAAACCTAATTTTTCACTAACTTCATGTAGAAACTCCACATCACTAACAAGCCTTTGATCACCAACTTTGTTTTGGCCCTATGAAAATTCTCAAGAGTAGCTCTTGATTCATGATAGTTTTTCTAATACTGTCCAAATAAACCTATCCTTTAATAAACCTAAGTGGCAGGCATCAATGCACATTTTGCATGCACAAGGAAAAATGCAAAGTAAATACCAGCAACTCAAAATATTACTAAGAAGATCTGAGGTGTAAATAAACAACTAAAAAAAATGCAAAGGTTCACATGAACACAAGTTTTGACCATTTAAAAGTTCAATAGAGATTACATGTGAATTCTGGAAAGGGTATATGTATATAATGAAGTAAAATACTTTAAACAAGTCCATTGTATCTCAGTTTTAAATTGCAAAATCCAATAATACACAGTTGTTTTAATAAATTAGTGCAACATGAAAGATTTTGGAAGAATTAACGTGTCCATACTAGATCAAATTGAAGATTTCAAAATTTCTTCCTAGAGCCATCTTTTGCTTCTTCTTAAACTATTTCTTCCTGAGCTGTTGAAAGATGCACGCTCAGGTTCAGACAAACTCACCCCAAACATCAAACTGCCTGAGGAGATGTAGATTCTTTTGCTTGTATACACCTCAGCAAACATATGGCATTTCATACATTGTTCTGTGAACTGAGTGAAGTGCCACTTGCCTTATTTCATGTTTTAATTATTCATAAGAATAAATGATAATTCTAGTTCTAAGGTACGTTTATTTACCAAGTTCAAACAGGGAGCAAAGTGGAACACTCTTTCTTCTCCTTCTACAAAGAAAAGGGGAAAAGGGAGTGTCTTCTCCAGTAAGGCAGATTTTCTACAAACGTAGTTTTGGATTGTTTCTCCTTTTTGAAATTGCTGCTTGTTCTTTGGTAGTCACCAGTTAAACTAGTTTCCTGGGGATGGGTGACAGAACCAAGCTGTAATCCCAAACTTATCACCTCATGCTCCCACAATGGTCCATGGACAAGCCTGCTGCTCACACAGTCGCAGTGCTACAGCAGAGTGCCGACAATCTTCTTTCAATACTAGACTTATATTTATGTACATTCTCAATGTCTGCAGGGTCCTGTAGAATCTTAGTTAGGCCTTCCAAGAGAAGGGCTGCCTTATGGTAGCGATAAACAATATCCTCAGTTTGCTGAAACATCTCATCCAGGGCTGCAGACTGAACCATTTCCACAGCACAATTATAGATGAGTTTCTCTGCAGTTACACTGTTGATTTCATCAATAAACCTCTGTTTGTCAGAGAAGAAGCGAGTCAGCTTTTCTGTAAGTTTTTTGCACATGGTGATGCAGAATTTGTATCGCTCATTCAGACTTTTGACAACTTGTTTCACAGCCGTGGATGGACTCAGCTTCCCGGACTTGATCTGAGCTTTGGCGAGATGCAGGGAAGCTGCAAGCAGCTGTGCTGCTTTCATATATAACACCAGCTGTTCTACCGGCCCCCAGTCTTTGCTCAGCTGGCTGATCTGGTCCACAACCACACTCTCCTGAATCTGGTACAAGGACACAGCAGATGTGCACAGCTCAGGGTTCCCCCCCCTCACAGCTGTCAGGTCCAGCACACACTCCGTGAACATCAGCATCACATTCAGATGGCGTAAGCTGTCAGTGTGTTCTCGCTCCATCAGTGTCTCCTCTGGCAGTTTGGGGGCTTCAAAAGTGATGAGCCCCTCTAGGCTGGGGGGTGAAGCACCATAAGGCACGTATCTCAGGCTGGGAGCTGCCTCTGCTCCTGGCGGGGAAGAGCCCAAGCCCGGGCCAGGTGGGGAGCCCACACACACTCGGCCACTAGCAGAGCACAGAGAGCCTCCTGAGCTGCTGGACCCCACTGAGGTGGTTCTTGTTCGAAGAACCATATGAGTACAAGTGGGGGCTGTGGCGCTGTGTGGAGGAGACCCCACAGTGAAGAGGACAGCCCTGGAACTTGCAGTGGTTCCTGCTGGTGGTGCCAGTACAACACCACAGGCTCCTGCAGGAGCTATAATCCATCGGTCGTTCTGTATTTAAACTATCAGTGCTGCCCTGGTGTCCACCTAAAGATGCCTTTACTTGTTGATCTGATAACTTCCCAGTACTGACAGATCTGCCAAACACTGCTTTGTTCTGTTGTTCAAATCGATGCCTCTCCCTTCCTTGTACCAAAAGGCAATGGGAACATTCCTGTGGGTCATTCCCATCTTTGGACTGCCTTTCAGCAGGCCCATGACGAGTAACCAAAGCTAACGGGTTGGAAGACGCTTGTGTTTTAGGGATTTTGAAAGGAGCTGTGGTCTTAGTAGGAGAACCAATGATTGTTGGTAAAGGAGTTTTAAAGAACCAATCGGAACTCCGTGGAGAGGATCCTATGTGCTTGGTGGGAGAGGTTCCAAGGCTGCTAGGCCGACTGGGCTGAGGTGAGTAGCTGTATCCAGCCCCAGCATGAGATGGGCACACAGGGTCAGAGTGCTATTTTCTTAGCTTCTGTTTGTTCTGATAGATGTCAGTAAGGGTAGCTGCGCTCTGTAGTCTAGCACCCAATAAGAGAGACTGTGGTGACTGAGCCTGTGGCACTGGAGAACCCAAAGGGGAAGGTGAATAAGGCCTAGAAGACCCAATAGAGAGTCTTCGTCCAACTGTCTGAACTGTGTCTGCTGGTGCAGGAGAGCCAGATCCCAGCCGGAGAAAGCCCATGGGGCTGGTGTTAGACCTTCGTACCACTGCAGATCTTGGAGAACCATGTGGATTTGTGCCAGAGCTGGCAGTAGATGTAAGATTCTGTTCAATGCGCTGATAATTCCTTATTTGAGTAGGAACTGGAATTGGGGCTGTTTCACTGTGAGGTGACACAGTTGGTTGACACTGCCCTCCACACACCAAGAACTCATTTGAAGCACGTCTGCCAGGAGTTCCCATTGGCATATCATGAGTGGTCTGACGAGATGTTGTGTGGTACCAAAACAAAGTCATCCATGTCACAAGAAGAGTTCTTGCTACTAGTACTGGCAGAATCTTTGGACACTTGTAGATAGTTGGGAGGACCCAATGGTGGGGAGGATAAGTTCTCTTCCTGAATATGCTGCATATCTGGAAGGGATGGTGGAGAAGCAAAGCGACAAGATGGAGAACTGCCACAGGAGTTTCCAGGGATAGAGCCAGCATACACAGGCACTGGGACTGGGCAAGATTTTTTTACTGGAACTTGCTCTAGAAAAGGATGGCTAAAAAATGCTTCAAAGTCCATTCTGTCTTTTTGGTTTCTCTGAAGCAAACCCAAAAGGAGATTAGCCAAATAAGGTGAAGTTTCTCTAGGAATACTAGCCATTAAGCTCCTGTTTTTTTCATAAAACATCCTTAGGTCTTGAGGACTATTGGCCTAAAAAGGTGGTTTTCCAACTAGGCATTGATATATCACTGTTCCTATGCTCCACAAGTCAGCCTTAGCATCATAATGTTGAGACATAATAACTTCAGGAGCCATGTACATCGGAGATCCACACAATGTTGCAGCCATCATATTACTGTGTAGATAACGAGCAAAACCAAAATCCGCTATTTTGATGCGAATACCACAGACACTTGACTTTCTGCGATTGGCATAAGACAACAAAATGTTCTGCGGTTTGAGATCTCTGTGGATTATTCCTTTGCTGTGCAGGATTCGCATGGCAGCTGCAATCTGTTGTAGAAACACCCTAATAGTATCTTCACTGAGAGTTCCTTTAGCTTGCAAATAATCTGCCAGGTCTCCACCATTGCAATACTCCATCACCAGGAAGACAGAGTTGGGCAATTCCTGAACATCATAAGAGTGCTACAATATTTTCGTGCTGAAGTTCCTGGCGGTGCCGCCCCCGGAAGACCACGGCGAAGGCCCCCTGTCCCACGAGGTCCCTCTTGCTGTACTCGAAGTCGCCCACCACCTCCATGGCCGCGCCCCCGGGGCATACAGCGGGCGGGCAGGCGGCGCGGCGAACCGGGATCAGCACCGCGGGCCTGCGAACACCGAGCGCGCCCGCGGGCTGCGGGACTGGGGCAGCCGCGGCCCCGGGCCCGGGCGGACACTCATGCCGTAAGGCCGGAGCGGAAATGGGGGAGGCCGCCGCGCGGAGCCGAGGTCAGCGAGGCCTGGCCCGGCCCCCGACGCTCCTCCTCATGGCCCGGCCTGCCGCCGGCCGCGAGCTCTCTGGCGAAGCAGCCTCGGCAATGCCGGGCCAGGGGCGCCGTGGCCGTCACTGTGCGACCCCGAAGTCGCACACGCACCCGAAAGAGGTGCGGCACCCAGTGCTCCCCATCCCCAGCTCGTTCGGTCGCTTCGGCCCTCTCCGCCCGGGGCGCTGCTGCTGCTGCTGTGGCAGCCGCCGCCCTAAAACCCGTACAGCCGCTGTCCTTTCGTGTCCCCGCCTCGCGGCAGCGCCCAACATACGCGAACGGGCACGCCGGCCGCTCCCGTGCCGACTCTGAACATTTAATTTTTTTCAAATAATTATGGATTCATAGGAAATTGCGAAGAGGTTCTGTTATCCTTTTTCCAGCTTCCCTTAATGTTTACATTTTACATTCTACAAACATCAAAATCAGGAAACTTGACATAGACGTGATGTGTGCTATTCTATGACATTTCGTCACGTGTAGATTTGCATTACCATCAAGCTACAGAATGATTCCATCACCACAAAGATCTCCCTGGGGCAATGCTTTGTGCTCATGCCACCCTCCCTCTCACCAGCTCTAAAGTCTGGTAATCACGGATCTATTTTATAATTTTTCCTTAGAAGAATTATTCATAAACAGGATCATACAGTATGCAACCTTTTGAGAATCCTTTTTCACTTAGCCCAATGTCCTTTAGAGTCATCAAATCTGTTCATGTACCAATAATGCTTTTTTTTATTGCTCAATCTTGGCGTGATTGTATCAGTTTGTTTAACTACTCATCCACTGAGGGATATTTTGGTTAGTTTTTAGTTTGCGATTATTATGAGAAAATACAGGAGATAATCTTCCAGATCTAGAGCTTGGTGAAGACTTTCAAGACATGGCACTAAAAAATGTTCTATGAAAGGAAAATAATGATAAATTGGATTTCATCAAAATGAAAATTTTGCTCTGCAAACGATTCTGCTAAAGGATGAAAGAACAAGGTACAGATATTAAAATATATATATGTGCAAAGCATATATCTGATAATGGACTCCAATCTAGAATATATAAAGGAATCTTAAAATTCAATAGTAAAAAGTAATCCAATGAGAAATGGAAAATAGATGAAGAGACATTTCATGGCAGAGGCAAGAAAGCACATGAAATGAGGCTGAACAACACTTGACATTGGGGAAATAAGATCATCATCTGAAATCACTACATGTCTATTAGAACAGCTAAAATTAAAAGGCAATGACAAAAGCAAATGCTAGCAAGATGTAGAGAAACTGTATTCCTAATACCTTGTGGGACCATGAAATGGTACATAGGGCCACTATGGAAAATAGATGGCAATTCCTTAAAGCAAGTAAGTAAACAAAAAGCTAAACACGTACTTACCATATTACCTGACAACCACAGTCCTGGGCATTTATCAGATAAACTAATATTTAAGTACACACACACACACACACACACACATACACATACACATACATGATCATAGTAGCTTTGTGCTATTTTTATTGGTGAATAATTTACACAAAACAAAATTCACAAATCTTAAATGTTGCATTAAATATTTTTGGTAAATGCATGTGCTCCTGTAACCCACCCTTTATATGATTTAGAATATTCTAAAGCCCCAAAATGTTTCTTTGTGCCTCTTCCAGCTAATCTCTGCCATGTCACTCCACCGCTAAGCCCTAAAGCAATTTCTAGTTTGATTTCTTTCATCATACATTAGGTTCCATATGAATGAAATTATATATTACATATTCCTTTATGTCCAGCTTATTTTTCTCAGGAAGATGATTCAGACATTCTTCTGTTTAAAGCATATCAATAGTTTATTTTTTATTGCCTGTTAATATTAAATCATGTAGATACGCCCCAATTGTCTTTTCATTTGCTTTTTAATGTTAATTTAGATTGTTTCAGTTTTTGTCTTTTTAAAGTGAAACTGCTATTAATATTGTGATACTAATCTTTTTTTTAGAGATTAATTTTCACATTTTTGGATAAAATCCTAAGAATGGAATTGCTAGGTTTTACAGAAGAGTATAGATTTAAATTGATGAGAAGTGACCAAATAATTTTCAAACGTGTTAACCTCATTTTACTTTCTCACCAGTAATATATGAGATGTGCCAATTTGATGTTTTTAAATGCACTTTTTTTTCTGTACTTATTGGTTATTTGAAGATATTACTTCGTGAAGTGTTTGCTCAAGTCTTTTGTCCATATTTTAAATTAGAATTTTATTATTTTTGGAAGAATTATCAAATATCCAGGAGATAAGTTTTTTGTGAGTATTTCGTTCTAATTGTGACTTATCTATTAATTTTTTAAGATAAAAGTTTTAGTTCAGATGAGGCCCACTTTCTCAATTTTTTCTCTATTTTACTTACTTTCTGTGTTGGCTAAAAAAATCTTTCCATAATCCAAGGCAGTGAAGAAATTCTGCTTTATTGCAGGAGTGTCTTGGATTTTTCCAGTCAGGTGATCTGGTCAGGTCATTCCTCAGGGGAACAGGGAGGCAGTAGTGACACTCAAGGGTCAGTACAGTTAAGAGGTTTTAAAACATAATTGCAGAAATGAACTGCTCAGCTGTGAGATTACCTCACACTCTATAAAGCTGAATACAAGAGAAACGTAACTCCCTCAACCCAGTGCTGGTGCGGCCCAGGGTTAGCCTTCAATGCCCCTCATCCTTCTCTGGCCAGTTCAGAGGTCCTCAGTTCCCAGGCCATTTAGCATTTCTCCAGGTGACTGTCAGCCACGAGAGGGCACTGTGAGAGCAGGTTTCCAGGAAGCTTGGCCCCACTCTGATGTGAGGATGCTGACCTGGGCCCTGATTGCCTGTCCATGGGAGACACATGGGGAGGCAGGGGTAAGGTGGCCTCACTCCACATCTGCAAGGACCTTCTCCATCCAGTGTATTCCCTCATAACACAAACCAGAAATAAAGCCATCAGGGAAACAAAGGAGCCTAGGAAGAGCATGTGGGGCTGAAAACAAAGACAATTAGTCCTTGATCCAGTTGGCACAGAGGGATGTGGGAATGTGACAGGGTCTGGCAACTAGGATGGGACAGCAGTCCCCAGGCTGGGAAGATGATGGCCTGCATCCCACCAGGCCAGGGGCAGAGCTGAGATGACTGAATCCTGTTTCAGTTAGGACCAGGTTATGACTGAGGATGGGAAAGGGTTGGGATGGGAAGCTTATCCGTAAGGACCTGTAGACAGAGACAGGGGTAACTGCGGAAAAGGTCATGACTCACCCATGGCCCAGCTACTCACTCCAGCAGCAAGGCATTCAGGGAGATAAGAGGTACTGAGTCTTGGAGAGGAAGATGTGTCTACTTGGAAGGAGCCGACTGGCCCTGGCAGAGTGAACCCAGCATGGCCAATCGGGGCAGCATCGGACAACCTGGGATTCTGGTTTGAGAGAGACTGATGACAATCTAGCTCCACGGCACATTACAGGGACAACCCTAATCACTAAGCTGGAAACCTTAGAATTCCACTAAAGGATAACCTGAGGGGTCAGGACCAGAGTCAGGGAAAGGTTAGCAGGGGGACCAAGGTAGTCATGAGCCAATGGAGCATCAGACAGGGCCTACCTGGGCCCATACAATGAGGGAGCTTGGAAACCTACATGGGGCTGTGACAATGCCTGGAACCTTAGCTCAGGCCTCGGGCTCACAAGAGAAATTTCAGATATTCATGGTCTCAGAGAAGGAGATGTTACAATCAGTAAATTCTCCTAAGGGGACAGAGATGCAGTGACCTTGGGTACATTAAAATATTTTTTAAAAATTCCCAGGCTCAGGACACAGGGTGACGTGACCAAGGTTAGCCTCCTCCCAGGGAATTAACCAAGGATCACAAAATACTGGGTTATAAGGCTAAGGCAATTGGTGGCATGTCATGTCAAAGTGTGGAAACAGGTTCAGTGCTGGGCTCCCTCCCTCCAAACTCAGCTATGCATGTTCACCATCCTTCCTGATGGCAGAAATCATACTGAAATCCAGTCAAGAAACCTGCTGTACATCACCTGCAATGTTTCTCCCCTGACCCTGGGAAGCCTTTGAGCTCCTCAGCCTGGCAGCATGAGCCTTCCTTACTTGGCCTCTCGTATCTTTATCTTTGAACTCTCCCTGTTCTGTGGGCATAAGCATGCCATTCCTTTCATTTGTCTGGTACAGACCAGATTCCTTCTGCTGTTTACATTTCTCTCTCGGCCAGGAATGTTCTTCCCTTTCCTGTCAACCTGATAAGCATTAATTTCAAAAATGCTCAAGCTTCACCTTCCCTATGAAGAATGATCTGGCCAGCCCTAATCTGGGGGCAGGGAGAATGCTTGGTTGTAGAAACCAACCACAAATCAGTTGCTAACCACAAATCTGTTCTCCCTGCTTTGTCCCTTCCTAAAGAATCCTGACTTGTGCAGAAAGACAATCCTTCCTCAGCTCAGGGATACACACTAAAGACGTCAAGCTAAGCATTATAGCCCTTCCCTCCCAAGAGCATGAAATCAGTGCTAGGTGCATGTTTTGGTCACTGCCTTCATGCTGCACTGAGCTGGTGGTCCTGCACTGGCAAGTGGCAGAATCTCAAACAAGGGCTGGGGCCAGGTTTGTGCCAAAAGGATTGAGAGCAGCTCCCCTCTCCACTTAGATCCTTCCCAGAACTCTTTTCATTGAGGTTGGCTGAGAATTCCTTCCACAGGGAAGTCCAAAGAGCCTATAGAGTCTTCTCAGAATCAGTGACCAGAAAGGTTTGACCCCAACTCACTTTCTTGTAGAGATTGTTTTCTCCTCAGATTCTGTACTCTTAGTTGTTACTGTTTATTTAAAAATATTCACTGAGTACTTGCTATGTGCTAAACCAAATGTTCAGAACTGAATAAAGCAAAGTTCTTACCTTTATGGGACTCAGAGCTTTTCTGAGGGAGACATATAACCAGATAAGATGCCATTAGGGCAGGAACTCTGTAGTAAAGAGAGTTATTAGTTGCTAACAAGAACAGCCACTCTGGACAGTTTAAAGAGAAGAGAAATTTCTGAAAGTCTATGATAAGCTCACAGAATCCCACACAGGATGAAACCCTTGTCTCAGATCATGCCATAGGAGACATTCAGACTCCATTCTCTGGATCACGTTCCATCCTTGTCTACCAGCTAGTGGAAATAATATTTCAATGGAAATAAAAGGATCCAGCTCCTGGGGAATAAAAGGCTTGATCTGAGGATGGAGAGAGTCCAAGAATACACTCTCTAACAGAGGCTTAAAAGGCAATAATGCAACCACAAACCATTGTCATTATAGAGCCATGGTAAAGCCACAAGCAGGGAATATCCACTGCCAAAGAAAAATCAGAGCTGGACAATAATTAAAGTGGGAAAATTGAATTGAATTCAGGATGGTTGCATCAAAGTAGGAGAGATTTCATATAGAGCTGAGCTCAGTTCTGGATATAGCAAGGACAGGGGGACGCAGCAAGGAGTGGGATGAGGTTAGTTGATGGAAAACTACTAAGAGGAAACTTTGGGGTAAGGGAGATTCTCTCTAAAGCCTTGAAACAGGATTTTGTTGAAGACAGGACAAGATGATCAGACATCAGCACCAATGGGGGATATGAGGAAGGTGATCAGATATAGTGATCAGATATGGAAGATGGGGGCTCCTACTGCATTGACTTCAAAGTGTTTTTGCTCAAAATGGACTTTAGGAGGAAGTGTACCGATTGCTTAGGAGAAGATTCAGGATACTGACTAAAGTTTGGCTAAGCAAAGGATCTTTGTCAGGATTCCCTCATTTTTCTCCTTTGCTAAAATCACAGTAAGCAGACCCCAGTTTATCTTTAAAAACATAAGACTAAAACAAATACCTTCCTAATGTGACTGATGAAAAGCATCCAAAATGTTATTCCAGGAAAGCTGATTTGGAGGTGCCGAGGGTGTTACTTGTATCCTGACCAGATCCTTCTGCTTCCTGGCCACCATGAGAGTCACCTCATAGATGGCACTCAGTTGGAGCCGCCCCACAGAGAGTTTGCTCACACCCATCCACCATTTCTCTAGCTCTGACCCCAGGGAGAGAGAACACATCTCCTCCAATCTAAGGGGACCTGCTGTTTTCACTCTATTCTACTCTTCTGTTCAGGAGGCAGAAGTGTCTTGTGGTCCACTGGGAGAGATGTATAAGGGTCACATTTTTGCTAAAAGAGAAGCCGTTGCTGGGCATACACTTGGACATGCTGTCATTCCTGGGCAGTCTAAGTAGACTCGGCTTCGCTCAAGGCTCCTATTTGGCCACATGAAGGCTTTCTCGGGTGGGCTGCAAAAGAATCCTAAGTCTTGAAAACCTGTGTGTACAGGAATACAGGGCAGAAGAGTCCAAGTTCTTCTTAAAGCACGTCGGCAGAATACAATTATGGGTCAGACAGTGACTCAACACTGAGAGGAAATTCAGAGAAGGACATGAACTAAAAAAGGGAAAAAGAGAATCATCAGCAGGACAGTGTCCAGGTGCCACACCCTTGCACAGCTGCTGAAGTTTGATGTGAAACTTCTGGGACCTTCAGCACTGCTGTGCTATGGATTGAATATTTGTTATTGAAGCTCAGCCCCTAGTGTGATGGTATTTGTAAAAGGGGACTTTAGGAGGTAATTAGGGCTAGAGGAGGTCATCTAACCTCATAAAGGGATGGTACTTTCTTTCTTTAGTGACCATATAAGAAGAAGGAGAAAGAGAGAAAGAGAAAGAATATGAGCGAGAGAGAGAGAGCTGAGTGTGAACATAGGGCACAGGCCATGTAAAGATACATCCCGAAGGAAGCCCTTTCAAAGCTAGAAAGAGAGAACTCACCAGAAACTACATAGGCTTCCCTTGACCTTAGTCCTAGTATCCAGAGGTATGAGGAAAAAAATGCTGTTGCTTAACCACCCAATTATCCACTGTATGTTATCATGACAACCTGAGCAGACTAAGACATATTGGTGCACAGCAGCTGCTCCTCACCCACCCCTGTCTCCCTGGTGTCCCACAGACAACCCTCTACCCAGCACCAAGGCTTGAGGACTAGCCCTGAGGGGCCTCTGAAGTTCTGCTCCAGCCCTAATGGCATCAGCCATTCAGGTAGTGGGCTGTGCTGTCCCAAATGTTGAATAATTTGAGGACTACTTTTTGATTAAAAATGGTCTCTAAAGTCCTTGACCCTCCACTCACTGGCAGATGGGGTCTGTCCTTCCCTGAAGCTGGATAGCTAGTGATACTTTTTTCTAATAGGGTACAGTGGTAGTGATGTAATGTGACTCCTGAGTCTACATCACAGAGGGCAATACGGCCTAGTTTTTGTCCACTAGATGAACAGGGTGTCCTGAGCTGCCACATGAGGCACCCTCCCATCTCCAGGTCACATGCTGGGTTATGGGCAAACTATGTGTCCCTTGACCAGACAAATTCCTTTTTACCCTAAGTCTCCATTTCATGTAAGAAATGTTTCTCCCACGTGAAAACCCCGCCTATGTAACCCACCTCCTGCTTAGCACACCCTGCTTAGAAATGCACAGCGGTTGGAAAATGTTTCTGTTATTCTTATATAATGCACTATTATGTTCTCTTTTCAGTTTCCATTTTTCTTGGGCAGTATACCATACCCTGAACTGGATCATTCTGACCCACTTTCCTATGTTGCTATGGTTTTGACTTACTGGCAGCTTGTGGTTTTTGGCTATAAAAGAGATACCCTACCTTCTGCAATGGATCGAGGTGTGCAGAGACAACTTGGTCACTGCCCCTTGACCCGCCAGGGAATAAAATTCCATGTCTTAATTCAAGACTGACCTAGTGATTTATTTCTAACACATCACAACAGTTGGAAATGCTGCATGTCAGGGCTCCACGGGGCAGTCCCAGCTGAGCCCAGCCTTCCAGTCATCTCACCCAGGCACCACATACGGGAATGAGGAATTTTCCATGTTATTGAAGTCTCCTGCTTTATAATCACCCTGACTTTTAGATCTTCCCATCAAAGTGTTCAGGATTTTCTGGAGTAGAGATAAGCCATTTGCAATGTGTTCTTACTGGATTCTTGATCTAGAGAATCTGTGAACACCATTAAATTATGGTTTTACACCACTAGATCTAGGACAGCAATTGTAACCAGGACCCCACCCTGCATTGAAATACAAGCACACTGAGTTTTAGAGAGTGTGAGCTCAGAGTCATGAATCCAGAATCCGCCTCCCATCCCGTGACCTCAGAGTTTACACTGCTCTCGTCTCCCTAGCATGCCCTGACCATTTGCAGACACACTCTGGAGCTTGCAAACTGGAGCATGTTTAGAGGTCATGGCCTCAAATCAGAGTCCAACAAATAGTTGGAGGTACTGGGAACATTTAGCTTTGGCAGAAGGTTTACTGGAATATGTGGGCCTTCTTCAGATATTAAAACGTTATTATTAGGAAAGAAAGTTGTGGCTCTAGATGAGAGTCGAGAGCAGTGGGTAAGTTTGGGCTCAGTTGGAAAGGATTTGACCTTTCAAGAAGGCAGCTTTTCTCCATTTTTGAAGACAGCTATGTACATTCTACACACATCGAGCAGAGCCCTAGGACACCAAGGATCACTCCTGGGTGGATGCCAGGGAGAGCAGTCAAGCTGCAGGCTGGAATGGGATAAGGTGACTTTTAAAGCTCCTTTCAACCCTGAAATGTTGACTACAAATCAGAAAGTAACTAGAAGTGTACTCATTCACAGGTTTTCTCCCTGGGGCAACAGTGCCCACAGCTCCCCCTCAGTGTTCCTTCAGAGAAATGCCCACAGAGGTGCTGAGGTTGGATTGCTCCCCAAAGATCCATTTCTGATCAATGAAACTGGTCTTACTCTGGTCACTGTTAAAAATCCAAAAATGCTTTTTGATTGTACAAATGTTTATTATTCTGCAAACCAAATATATTTAGAAAGACTACCATTGGCTTCTGTGGATATCCAGGCTCAGTGGCCCTTGGGTCAGGGTGAGAGTTGTGCTCAGGGTTTGGCATGCTGCCCTATGCTACATGCTGTGTTAGGAGTTCATTGGCAACCGAAGAAATCTAAGCCTCTTTCAACATAGTGTACTTGGGTCAGAACTTTGATTTGTAGTCTAATCTAATTAATTTGTTAACAGGATGACGTGAGAATTTCTCTTCTATCCAAAGCTTCAAGTTTTCTGATGAGGCTTATAAATGAATATTATAGGCATCCCAATTGTCATGGAAAAGTGTCCCTTTACCAGTTTCCTGGATGGTATGAGCTCTAAAACAAAAGGGTTTTCATGACTTTCTCACTGGTTGCTTAATAGAGAAGTATATCAGCTGAGACAGATAATCTCTGGTTCTTCCTCAGAATACTCTAGTTCTTCCTCAGAATACCCTGGTTCAGTAGATGGGACTGAGCCAAGGGATCTGTGTAACCTGTACCTACGCAATTGACCAATAAAACTTGAGAAACACCTGTCTAGAAAGTAAAGAATGACCACTGAGCCCCTGCAGGGCCCTTCATGCTGACATATTTGTCTGGCTAGAGGAATGTGAAGGTTGGCATGGTACATACACCTGCAAATGACCGGAGGAAGAGGTAGAAAGAGGAACCCAAGGCTGGTTTCATCCTCTGGATCAGAAATATTGACTGGAAAGCACTGGAAACTAGGAGATAGAAATATAAAATCTTGGCTGAGTTTCCCACTCCACCCTCATCCATTGCCAAGGCTGTGCAAGCAGGGCTGGCAGCTCCAGCTTCTCAGCCTCTGCTCTCATTCTTCAGTGTCTTCAGGGGTCACTGCCCACCAGACTCAGCAGGGCATTCTTGTAGTCACCGCTGGTGTCATCCTGAGGGCAGAAGTCACAGTAGAGTTAGAAGGGAGGTGTTTGTGACATTGACCTGGCTGGTCAAGAACACCTACCATTATTATTACTAGAAGTCATTTTCTTTGGGTGGGGCCCAGCTCTTTAGGTGTTCCTACACCACAGGCTCCTTACTTTTCTTCTTTCCTTGTTCTTCATTTCAGACTACTCCTTTGTATCTCTTTTTTTTAAATTTTCTTACTAATTACATGGGAGGTGGTTGTAAAAAATGGATCACAGAGACAGTGTGCTCTTAAATAAGAAAGGTGTGTGGGTGACTTCATTACTCCATCTTTTGCCCCGGGGCTCTTTCCCATGTTTCACTCAGGCACTCAACCATCCACTTACTCAACACAACCTGTTATTCTTTCAACACCTGCTATTGTAGTTCAGGGAGGCAAGTGCTATGGTTTGAATCTGAAATGTCCACCAAAAGTTCATGTGTTGAAGGCTTAGTCTCCAATGCAGTCATGTTCTGAGGTCCAGCTTTTGGGAAATGATTGGATGATGAGGTCTCTGATCTCATCAGTGGATTAATCCATTGATAGATCAATAATTTGATGGCATTATTAGGAGGTAGTGGAAAGTGTAGTAGGTGGGGGTTATTTGGAGGAAGTAGGTCACTGGGGGTGCACTGAAGGGTACTTTTTGTCCCTCGCCCCTTTATCCTTCTCTCTTTGCTTCCCAGCTCCATGAGGTAAGCAGCTTTGCTCCACCACATCCCCTCTGCTGTGACACTCTGCCTCACCACAGGTCTGCAGCAATGAATTCAGTGAATCATGGACTGCAACTTTTAAAATCATGAGCTGAAATAAATCTTCCCTCCTGTAAGTTGTTATTTTCAGGTATTTGGTCACAGTAATTCAAAGCTGACAAGTTCACCAAGATGGAAAGCAGGGTATCCAGAGCTATAGCTGGAGGCAAGGCCATAGGGCAGAAGGAGCTCAGGCTTTGGGCCACCGACACGAAATGTGGCCATGTCATCCTACACTGACCATACCTTAACCTCTGTGAGACATTCTCTCCCCTACAAAATGCCATCAGTGTTGGCAGACATCTTGCTGAGATGCAGTGAGGAGTGAATGGTAGGAAGAAGATGAGCCTGCCTACTCAGCAACCAGCTCATGTAAGGATCAAACAGTGTTCCTTCCCCTATAAGATGGACCCAACAGATCCAATGACTCCATTCCTTAGTCATTAGCAGGTCTTAATAGGACTGCCTAGTCATGGCATGTAGAGCCAGGGGAACAGGCAAGGGGAAACCACCCAGTTCTCTTTTTCTGTGGTTAAGGACACTGGGCCCAAAGAGGGTAGTGGTAGGTAAGGGGAAGGACTGGAGCTAGTTCTGCTTTGCTCTGAAGCAGTTTAAATCTCAGGAAATATCTATTCCTTGATAGTTTAGGAAAATTTACCAAGAATCTTGTTATTTTTTAATTACATTTTCTAAAGAAAATGTTTGGTTCTCTCATTCACAACCCAAACTGAATTTTTCTTAAGTGACAGCATTAGGAAACAAAAATCAAAATCTATTGCTGGATAAATAGCTGCACTTTTTAAAAAATTTTTTTTTGTCTGAAATCATTAGTCTGCTAAGTTTACATTTCTACCACAGGGTCTACATCTTAGGTTCAAGTGATCATTTCACCTAATAGAGTTTTTGTTCTTTGGAAATGTTCTGTGGCTCTAACTAAAATGCTGAGAAGGAATCTTTCCAATGGCATAAATAACCATGTGTGGTTGAGAGGATTCATGAAAATCTGCTTGAACTGCCTGTGAGTGACATAGTAGCAGCCCAGGCTGGTTTGTGCTTAGCCCTCCTGTCTCCTGCCTCCTGACAAAGTTGCCTGGGAAGTCTAAAACAAAACAAAGAATAATTCCAGTTCTTCCCTACCCCCTGCCTATTTGCTGCCCCATTCTGAAACATCTTAAAGCAGAAGTGTTTTTGTTTTTAAACATACAGTCATCTTTCAGCAGGAAATAGATTCCAGGATCTTCCTTCCTCCCACCATGGGTATAAAAATCTGCAGATGCTTAAGTACCTTATATAAAATGGTGTAGTATTTGCATATAAACTGCATACATTCTTCTGAATACTTATATAATCATATCTAGGTTACTTACAGTACCTAAAACAATGTAAGTGCATTATCAATAGTTGTTTTACTGTATGATTTAGGGAATAATAACATGAAAAAAATGCCTGTGCATGTTCAACACAGATGAAATTTTTTTCTGAATACTTTTGGTTGAATCCACAGATGCAGAACATAAGGTATGGAATCCAAAGAGACCACAGGCAAATTATATTACAAACTATGTATTTCTTAGAAAATAGAGTAGCAACCAACCTTTGTAGAAGAACTAGTGACTTTATTTAGTAGCTAATGAAGACTTGGGCACATGTGTATCATGATTTGACTTATGTTAATGAAATTGTCAAGGTCTCAATTTGCATTGATTGCCATATGAGCTATTTTTCTCATAGTTGTAGTCATGTAACAATCACTCTACATTTGAAGACTTAGAATTTTCACTAACCAAAATCTGGTTAAGCAATTCACTGGAGCCCATCCAATATATTTCCCCAAAATTTTCTGCCAGGACTATTTAAATCTAGACTGAGCAGAGTCCCAATTTACTAAAGGATTTGCTCTCATTGATTTCTCAAATAGGAATTCTTCTGCTAAAGGATTGCATGTATTTTCAAAGGCATAATCATAACTCATATGCAAAGTCAACTTCTTGAGCCAGACATAGAGGGAGTTCCTTGCTTTGACCTCCGTTTTTTCCCTCTGAGGTTCCCCTTGGGCTCTAGCCACACTGCCCTCTTTCTTATTGCCTGCATATGTCACAAAGTAACCAATTCAAGCATGTGATACCCATAGGAAAGGGGTGGACATTTTGGACATAGGTCATAACATCTAGGTCTCTCAGTAATGTTTATGTCACAAACTGGAGTGAAAATTGGGAACTCATGACTTACCATGATCATGCTGCTGAGGGTCTTGCCATACATCTTCTTGAATTGACCCTTGATAAGATTTAAATCAATTTCACTCCTGGAAACAATGTTCCTTATCAGGGTCCCATCACGTGTCCCTGCTCCCTAGATGAGACAGTAGCAATCAACCATCACTTCTCACCTTTCCTGTCCACCTCAATAGTCAAGGATGGATCTCAATCTCTTTTCACTCACTCTTCAGGCCTCTTTCCTTTCTAGAAGTCAGGTGCCCCAAATTGCATTGTGTGTTTGGTTTGCCACATTAGATTCTAGACACAAAAATTCATAACTCCAGAAGCAATACTTCTTTCTAGAGAAGCAGCACATCAAAATTGACTTAAATGGCCATTTCATAAATAGGATTTTCCCACTCTTTCATCCCAGACCAGTCTCACATCAGATGAAGCTACCTGGGAATCCCATGCCTTTTCTCATTTCTGGAGTTTGGGGTTTCTGGCATACCTCTTATTTTAGGTGGTGTCAGTAACCATGTATCAGAGAAGAAGGGCACTGGCTCTATTCTTGGAGAATTAAGTTAACTATCTTCCAGTTAGGTTCCAGACATCAGAAACTGTGATGAGTGAGTTGGGCATCTGTTTCTGTGACTCAGGTAGCCTTTTGTACAAAAGGCAAACCAAGGTGTCACAGGCAAATGCACTATGTGTGGCAATTTTCCTCTGAACTTGACCATGGCAAGGGTGCCTTCATTCCTGGAAATTCTTGCCTGTGACCTCTAGTACAAATCTGCTGTCATGGAGGCCATGTGGTACAATGAAAAGAACAAATGGACAGGCTTAATTTCAATTCACAGCTCTACCACTTAGCAACTGGGTAACCTTGAGTGGGAGCCTCAGTTATACAATCTTTAGGATGGCAATGACGATATGGGTCTCCTAGAATGGTAACAGTTCAGTACAATGGACACCCTTGCATGTACCTGTTCAAATTCCCCTGCAGTTGTGATTTCTCTTTTCTAGACTCAGTTTTCCCTGAGAACTTAAATCTTTCTGATGTTCAAGAGATGAGAATAAAAGAAACCTCAGTGTTGAAGACAGTGGTTATCCACTGTCTCTGAGCTTCCTGGTTATCCAGTTGGTGACATATATGGCAGACTGTAAGGGAGGCAATAGATAGAAAAGTTACCTTCATGGCATAGTGGAGTCTTTCTGCAAAGTAGCTATGAAGGTTGCGGGTGCATTTCACTGGAAAACAGAAAAACTCTGTTAGTATCTCAAGGTTGTAGGCAGTGTTGCACCTACCTTCATTTAATTATGCTTTGTCTCAAGTGTTAGAGGTTAGCATTGCCAAGTCTCGGCATATTTGTTTGTGCCTTGCCTAATTAGTAATCTCTGGCAGGGAACAATGCAGATGTGCAGGACCCCACTGTGCTGGGCACTTCATGATCATTTCTCTTCAAAGTCTCACTCACTGTCATGTCACAGATGAGTCCAAGCAACAAAGTCACACTGCACCATCGAGGCAGGATTTAAACTCCTGCCTATATCCCTCAAAGCTTTGTACCAGGAGGTGAGGCAGAAAAGGGAGACTGGGACACTAGGCATAGATCCAAAGTCCAGATCAGGTAGGTAAAATGGTGAGATATGAAATCCACTGGGCATCCACAGGGTTAGATAAGCCAGAGGACAGCTTAGACCCAGGACTGTCCCTAGGCTCTCACCCAGACCCACCAAGAATTCCACAGTTCCACAGAGGCATCACAGCATGACAGCCAGGACCTCAGAGAGCCCTACCAGCAGGAATCCTGCATTTTTAATTACTATGTGATGAGTGCAGCTCAGCCCAGGGGGACCAATTCACCAGGAACACCTGGTTGAGAGAGTGGACACCTTATTGAGAGAGAAGACCCCATTCTTGCTCTTTCATGAAGCATCTGTCATGGATGTCCCTGGAGAGAGTTGGCATCTGCATGGGGAGGTAACATTTCAAGCCAAGGCTGCATAAGAAGTGTGGGATTTGAGGGACATAGGTATGTGTTTAAACCCGTCTCAATGGTGTGGTGTGACTTCTTTGCTTGACAACCCTGACTCATATGTGACGTGAGAGAGTGAGATTTGAGGAGAAATGAACAGGAAGTGCCCAGCACAGTGGGGCCCCACACACCTCTACACTTCCCTACCAGAGGATATTAATTAGGAAGTTTTGTTATTTAGGACCTGAGGGCTGACAGTGTTGCTGAGTTGGGGTAGTGGGTGTGCCTAGATGCTCCAACATAGACTGGATTTTATAACCAGGCTCTAAGCTGTCTGAGGAATCTCAGAAAACAGCATTTACAAGAGAGACAGTGTTGAGGAAAGAGCGCCTTCATTGCTGGGCTCCACACAGAGGCAGCCTGGTGTGGTGATGAGTGCCTCAGCCCAGTAGCCCTGACCTCAGCTCCACTGCGTGAGGTGTACAGGAGATGTCCCTCTGCCTGGGCCACAGGTCTCTACTCTGCAATGACTTTCTATTGTGATTTCAGCTCTGAATCTTAAGATGTGCTCTAGACTGGGTCCTTTCCTGCTGATTTCCTGCTGTGAGGAAGGTTCTTGACACTACTGGTACTGGACTACCAAACCTTTGCTGGCACTCAACTCTCACACCATCATTTCTGCAATTGCATTTCTGGCTCTGGTTCAGAAGGGTGACTTTGTTCAAGGTCAAACCAGAATGAGAATGCTCCCTGGGCATGTGCAATGCATGCACGTACCCACATACACACACACACACACACAAAACAAAACAAAACAAAACAAAACAGAAAAACAATCTCTTAAACACACTGTCACACACCTGCATAGATGCATGCATATACTCACATTCACACTGTCACACACCTGCACACTCATGCATATACTCACTTTCTTGCATATACATGTACATAACCACACATAAACACACTACCTTTCAAACACATCTCCACATGCATGCACACATTCATGCACACATTCCCACTCATAACTCATGCACATCCTCACATATTTACATTTACACCCAATCACACTCATGTTCTTTCTTTAACACATGTCCACCTGCTTACACACATAGACACATCCTCATACGGGTGCCATGTAGACAGCACTGAGATTCCTTGGCAGGACACACTGAGACTCTCTGGGTGGAACAATCTCAGGATACATGCTGAGGGAATGGGGTTTGTGTAGAGAACCCATGAAGATAAACATGGGGTCCAGTTGCTTGCTGTTGCCTTCCTGGGACCTTTGCCCTTTGCCCTCTGGTGTTGCCCCACAGCCTATGGACATATGTGCATCTGAGCACTGTGCCCCTGTTCTTACCCACAGTGAGCATGGCCTCCTCCAGTGAGCCATGGGTCTCGCTCTTGATGCTGTCCTCAATGCTCTTGTTGGCAATTTTCTCATACTCCTCGAAGACTGTGGAGAGAGGGCTCCACTTAGGGGACTTGCAGATTATAGACTACACTCAGAGAGCTCACCCTCACCTCTCTCTTGGTTGAAAGGGAGTCCAAGGCTCTGTGGCTTTCTCCCCAACCCCACAATTGACAAGGCTGTACACTGGACATTCACCACAGAAGGAGAGCCCCTGAATCCAGGGCAGCTCCTGTGTCCTGGCATTGCCTTCCTCTGCTCCATACCTCTCATCAGGTGAGTGGCACTGCGTGTGCACAAGATGGTGATGAATTTCATCTCATCGGTCCCATGAATCTTCTCTCCTGCTGCATAGAGATCCTAGCATTGGGACACCCAGAACAAGCCCACAAAGAAGAAAATGGAGTTAGAGGACAGAACTCCAGAGCCCCAGAGCTGGGGCTGATGGGCAGGTCCTGTTCATTTAGCAAGGCCAGTATCTCTGCATGACTGTTTTTATGATAAGGAGTTCACTATTCTATCTTCCTTTTATCCCAGTAGCTCTGGCTTAAAATCTTTCTTCCATACTGGGACTGAAGGTACTTTAGGAAAAGCAAATCCCTCCCCTACCTCTGGGCAGCACTGAGCAGGTTGGCACAGGGAAATCTGTACATGCATTTCTGGCACTGGCCTGGTGCCCCTAGGTTTATGGGCTTGTCCTGGTAGGACAGAGCTTCAACCCATACCCTATAATCCAAGTTACTGTTCTTCCTTCACATCTACCCAGCACCTCCACTTCCCTTCTCAGACACCAGAGGGCAGAAGTGAGCAGGGCAGGTCCCACCTATGTCAAAGAACGCCCCATGGGAAAAGGAGCCAGGTGTAGTACCCAAGTCAACCCTTGAAGTCCAGATAGTAGAGGCCAGACAGCCTCACCTGTGCATCCTGAAGGGCCAGTCCTGGGTCCACAAAGCCACTCACATCGTCCCTGCTCCCCTAGGAACACAGACAACAGCTCTGTAAGACAGGGTGGCAACCAGAACAGTTGGAGCTGAAGGGACAATGGGGCTTAGAGGACAGGCAGGACTCTGAAGCTTCTTGGCCATGGACATTTAGGAAGTCAATTATCCTCTCCAAACCCTGGATTTCTCATTTGTATAACAGAAGAAACACTGCCTCGTAGGGTTGGGGATTCAGAGAGCTAGATAAAGAACCTGGCATGGGACCTAGATGAAGGATCTGATCGTGACAGGGTGCTCATCTCTCAATTTCAAGGTGCCTTCACCTGAATGAGTCTGGAGAGGCACAGGGGCTCTGTAGTCAGGCCCCTCCAACCATGCCGAGATGTACCTAATACACCCAAGCATCTAGGTTGTCCCACAACCTTGCCCAGACCCCAGTGGCTCTACTTGAGGGCTGCTCCCTGGGGTGAGCTGTTGGGATCCCTAAGCCATGGGGACCTAGGAACTCAGTGATACCTGCAGGAGGCACACCAGGATCTGCTCCAGGTAGCCACTCGTGTCTGCTTGGATGTCTTTCCTCCAGGCTGGGCCCATAGTCTGCAGGGAAATATGACCAGGAGGCATGAAAGAGACCCAGGGCCTCCTCCTTTCAGCCCTGTCTCCCACATCTCTCCCCATTAAAGTCTTCTAGGACCTGAATACAATGCTTAGGTGACCAAGTGGCAATCACCTGACATCGTTTAGAGCCAGAAGTGACATAAATGCCCAACCAAGCTCAAAGCACAGTGATGGACAAGGTGAAATAGCCAGACCAGGACCTGCTGATACAGCTCCATTTCATCACTAGGTTTGGCAAGGTCAAATCTTTCAGGCAAACTTCCCCACTGGGTCCACAAGATGGAGGCCTGACTGGTCTCTGCTTTCCTTGCACTGGTCACTACACAGGATAAGTGATCAGTGGCCCCATGACAATGAGACCCTAGCAGATGATCTTCCACTGTTCCCTGGGGCAGCCTGCGCACAGCCAGGAAAGAACCACCATGTCTATTGCTGAAGCAGATGGTGGTGACAATGCTAAAGGGGCAGTGTGGTGAGGCCCATGCTCCTCCCCACAGAAGCCCTTGAGATCAGATCTGAATCATGTCCAGTCTCACTGTCAGGTTCACAACTTGGCACATGTAGGTGCTTAGCTACATCTACAAGTCCTTTCCATTGTGTCCTAGTACATTGTCAACTCTCATTACCTGCCCAGCAGCCAAAACCTGTGACATTTCCTTGTGAGGCCCCCCAACCCATCTTTGCAGCTGCCTTACCCTCCTCATAAGCCTTCATTATCTCCCGCAGCTGGTGTTTGGTCCGAGAGGCAAGGATCTCAATGATGACTCCCTCTTTGGTTCCTAAGCCCTGGGGACAGAAAACTTTGTATGCTGGAATGCTCTACCGATGACCTCCAACCGTCCACACCAGTTTTTCTCCAGTTGCCTGAACTTCAGAAAGCACCGCTACTGCTCTGCCCACTTCAATGGGGCCTCTGTTGGAGGTTGTTACTAGGGGAAACTTCACATTTGTGTTCAATGATGGATATGGTGAGCAAGCTCTGTTCCAATTCTCCCTCCTTAGCTAGGTGGTCTCATATAGGTGGCTCTGCCTGCTGAGCCTAAGCATCTTTATCTGTAAACAGGGAAAATAAACTGCCCTCAACCTGAAGGAGGGATTAGAGATCAAAATGTAAAATGCCTGACACCACCCAGGCAGTGAGCAGCTTGTCAGTGGAAATGATCATTGTCACTGGGGTCCTTATTCCTCCTAATATGCCAAACCAGAAGGTGTGCTAAGAAGTTTAAAGTGAGCCCCAGAAACTGTGTGTGGGACTATAAAACTGGCTTACTAATACTACTGCACACCAGGTCTGACCCCATTTTGAGAAGTACTGAGTTGGACCCCATAATGGTCAGTCAAGTCCTGTATTTGGTGGTCATCTGAGCAGCAAACTTGCTGGGCTCATCCAACGCCTAGGTGGTCACTCCAAATGGTGGCTCAGAGAAATTACCTTCATGGCATCGTGCAGCTCCTTGGCCTCATATCTGTATGGTGGCTACATGAGGGCCACGATGAGTCTCTCAAACTTGCCACTCAGCTCTGACTTCAAGGTTTCAGTGAGGTCCTAAGGCAGAAAGAAGGAAAGAAGATTATACTATCCTCTAGGCCCATGGGAGTGCAGGCAACAGGTGGCAGCTGGCCCAGGGGCTAGGGCTGGATTCTCTTGTGGGCTCTGCCATGTGCTGCCTGGGATCTCTTGGGTCAGTTCCTTAGCCTGTCTAAGCATCAGCATCTTGACCTGTTGAAAACAAATAATAGAATCCTGATTCATACCATTGCTTAAGGGGTGATGGAGAGACAGATGACTCAACTCAGCACTAAGTTTAGTGATGATCACATCCTAAGCAAAACTGCCATTGCTCACCAGCCTGCAAGCTCTGAGGGTGGCAGTGTGCTGCTTTCTCACAATTAAATGACTGTTACTTGGCTCATAGGCATGGGAGAAAGAAGGAAGGAAGGAAGGAAGGAAGGAAGGAAGGAAGGAAGGAAGGAAGGAAGGGAGGGAGGGAGGGAGGAAGGAATGGAGGGAGGGAGGTGGGGGGAGGGAGGAAGGAAGAAAAAAAGGGTCCTGTCTTACATGTGTCTCTTTCAAAGAGTACACATCTCTACAAGGAACCACCAGGCCACACCTAGCTAACTGGCATAAGAGTAACAGAAAGACCAAGGGCTTTGTTAGACCTGAATTCAAATTACAACCTTGTTGGTTACAGGTAGTAGAACATTGAGTATTACCCAACCTCTCTGAATGTTAGTTTCTCCAAAGGTTGAATGCAAAGAATAATGCACAGCTCTGAAGATTAAGGGAGAAGAATTATAAACTGCATGCTAATTTCTCCAAGGGAATATTTGGACTTTATCACTGATCTTCTGGATTAAATTTCCAAAGATAACAGTTGAGCCAATGGAGATTTGTAGGCCACCGTAGCTATGTATGCATTTATTCCTGTTAGAGTACACCCCTAATTATCTGGTTCTGTTCTAGTGGCAGCAGAGAGGTGAAATGCTCCTGCAGTACCCAGGTGGCCAAAGGCAGGGGGGCCAGTGCACGTAGTTCAAATGTTGGGAGAAGGTGCCTGTGCCATGAAACAGAAGGGAGGTGGGCCTGCATTGTGGGGCCATGAGAGAGTGGTCACCTCGGGGAGCTGGATGAGTGAAACCTGGAGTCAGGAAACAACCCCAAGCAGCTTGAACAACTGTGAGAACTGCACTGGAGAGAAGATGTGAGAAGTGGGGTCAGACTGTCGAAGACCAACACAAGATTGGGGCTGAGCAGCTATAAATAGATTTTCAAGATAAAATAGATGGCCATTCAAACTTGAACTTCAGATGGATAACGAACAATTGTTTAGTGTAAGACTGTCCTATATGTCCATATTTCCAGTAAGCTGATTGTAGAGAAGGGACTCATTCAGCATGGAGCCACCTCTAAGGCTGCAGTCCCCAGTCCTCCCTTTACCTTGCCAAACTGAGCCTTGAAGGACTTGGAGATCTGCTACCGCTGGGCATTGCTTCTCTTGGTGAGCACATCGGTGATCGCCTGTTGGTTGGTCCCTGTAGATACACAGCATGAAAGCCACTACTAGCTTCTGGGGACCAAGAGAGTGCTGGGGTTGTGGAAAAACAACTGCTTGGTGGCTGAGCAGTGGGGCCATACCAAATGCTCTGATGATTTTCATGGAGTGAGTAAGAGGTAGAGAATCCACCTCTTCACTATCCACCTTCCACCTACATTATGTTGGAGTGGAGCTCAGGCCTAGCCTTGCAGGGGTAGAATCTGAGGACCAGGTGGCTCTGGATATCATCCCTGGGTCTTAGGAGCTTGGTTAAGTGAGATATCCATCTCTTCTCCACCCCTCATGTTGGTCATAGTGGGAGAAGGTCACAACTGAATATCCAAACCCCTGGATCTAAGACCCCATAGAGCAGCTCATGGACCTATGCCACTGGAAAAGCAGGCTTACCTCTCAGAGTCTGTTTTCTCATTTGGGAAGTGGGGTTACAGCAAAGAACTTGGCAGGAAGCTATGGGAGAAAGCTTCAGGGCCTTGATGAGAATGCTAGTTCTTAATACCCCAGTTCACCAGGCAGAGCCAAGTAAGGAGTAAATCCTTTCTGGGAAGAGACCAGGGCTTATCTTCTGACTGGGCCATCCAAATGGGCCTTTCCAACTCACAGCTGTGATGAGGGCAAAATTGGGCCAATGCTGGAGACGGAAGGAAGCCGACTCCATGGCCAGTCAACACAGTATGCTTCTACAGTACCCAGATGGCCAAAGGCAAGGAGCAGTGCATGTAGATCCAATGCGGAGCAAACTGCAGAACCCACGTGATTAATGTCCCCTTGGTTCAGCTCCACTGAACTCCTGTCCACTGCCCATGCCAGGCCCAGTACTATCATCATCTCATTCAAAATGCAAAGTGATACAGATTTCTTTGGGCCATTTTATAAGTGAGAAAACCCAGACTGCACAAGAGCACACAGCAAATAGCCTCCCCTTTCCCTATTACTCAGGGAGGAACATCTGTTGTCTTCTTCTCCAGTCTTGGTAGGGAGGTCAGTACTGACCACTAACGGGGAAGCTAGCATTAGTGTAATTCTCTGCATGACAGTAACTCTCAGAGTATTATGGGGAACCCTACATCCCTGGCTGTCCACTGGCATCTGCTTTCCAGGGCTGTGAGTGCAGAGGCAAAGCCCCAGAGAGGCCCAGTCCTCCAGTAGCAGGCCATGGATGTCCACTCACCAATTCCCTTCATGGCTTTGTAGAGGATCTCTGCATCTGGGTCTGGATTGAAGTGGGGGCTGCCCTTCACTGTGACACCCTCCTGTTCAACCTGCAAGAGAACCAAGACTGCTTGGAAGCAGGCAGGGCTAGGAAGGACAGGGACAGTGCAGACTCCTGGCCCATGTGGTAGACTGCACTAGTATGGTGAGCACTTTTCTTGGACACTGGGAACAGCTTGGACCTTGAAGGTCAGCAGCTGAGCCCTCCAACTCCTTGTCCAACAGACTGGAACCAACAGGACCAGAGCTTTCAGGGAGAAGTCATGAAAACTCTGCCAACCTCATCTTACCATTTGAGGGCAGGCAACAAGCCCTGCCATCCCCAACTCCCTCCAACCCATCACCAGACAGCAGGAATGGTGAAAAATCAGTGCATGAGAAAAGGTTTTCTGAAGGGCCCTGGGTGCAGTCAGAGGTAAAGTGCTTGCCAGGCTTGTGTGCAGCCCTGGGTTCCATTCCCAGTACCACACATGCACACACACACACACACACACACACACACACACACACACACACACACAGTCTTTGATAATCCCCAGTACTGCAAACAAAACAAAAAAAGAGAAAAAGCATTCCTAAGACTGAATAGCTGCCTGAAAGTGCAGACATGGCTGGATGACTGGAGAGCTGGGCATGCTTTTGTGTATCCAGTGGCTGATTGAGCTCAGCCTACCCTCTCCTAATGAGAGGGTACTTCACAGAAATTTAGAGGACCAGGGACCCTGCTGAGCATCCTGGCAGCTCAGAGCATTTGTACATCCAAAGGTTTATGTGGGTCTCAGGATGCGGTTTAGAAGGAACTGCAGGATGAGTGAGGATTGTGAAGTAGACCAGATAACCTAAGTATCTGGGCCCTTGACTTGAAAACCTCTAATCCAGGGCTTGACTAAGGGCTCTCTAGATTTGTGCCTGGCATAATTTCTCAGATACTTAAGAGACGAAGGATCCCTCTTGAGTGGGTGTTTTCTGGGAGAAATGGTGAATAGTGAGGGATATTGGAGATAGGCATTGAATCTGAAGGACCCTTAGAGATTCTTCAACTGGAAAGGAGTTCAGTCACATTGTTTCATGTTCCACTTACCTGTCCACCTATCTCTTTCATCATCCCCCATCTGCCCACTCATCTATTCCTCCGTTCTCTATTCAGCCATCCAAACACTACATCTGTCTACCTTTCCTTCTTTCCATACCCTCTCCTTCCTTTCTTCCATCTATTCATCCAACTTCCTCCATTCCACTTTCTTCCCTTCTCTTTCCTCCCTCCCTCCCTTCCTCCATTGATCCATTCATCTACCCTTTTATGTAAATCCTGTTAGATCCTGAAAACACTGTAGATTTCTACCTACTGTATATCTGTAAGGCTATCTCTTTTGAGTAAAGATTTTTTTTTTTTTGCTTGAATTTCAAATGTCTGATGACAAATCTGTCTCATTTCTTAGCACCATATTTTACAGCAGAACTTGTTGGCAATAAATTTGGTGTAAATTCCATCCAGATGACCACTGTGGTTCCAGATGTGGCCCAACTATGTGCACACATACCTGTGTCCCTTGCTTTTAGAGCCCCATACTGCTGTTAGGAGTTTGTGACCAGAGCCTTCCTGTGTCAGGTGCTTTGGATTTCATCAACTTCCCCAACAGTCACATTCGGCAGGTGTTAACGTCCCAATTTATAGGAGAGGCAGCTGGACTCAGTCCCACAGCTAATGAGCAGAGGTATTGGGACTTTACTTGTGGCCTGACTCAGAGCTCTATTTACTTCTCCCACTCAATTCATGATTCAACCTTTCCCAGACACTGGGTTTTCTTGGGACACTTGACTGAAGAAGTCCTCACCCACAGGAATGCAGATCGTCTGGGACCTTGAGGGACAACAGAGCATTCTGTGTCTAGTTCTGCCCCTGCCCCCAAGTTGGCATCCAAGGGTCTATGACTCAGCAGGCTGTGTGACCCAACTGGAAGATAGGGTTGGGAGCATTATTTGTTATTAACTCCCCGGCTCTGGTTTTGCTGCATTGAGAGCAGAGCCTCACTTCCCAGTTTTAGAAAAACAGGGGCAATGTTCTGGGTCTCAGAGGCTGGACATGATCTAGTGTGGAACTCTGTAGGTTTCTATCCTAGGCCCTCTACAGATTTGCCTCAGGTTCCTGCTGGGGCCAGCCCAGGAGGGAATGAGTCCACACAGGCACCTTTCCACAAGCTGACTACATGGCCTATGGCTACAACAGTATTGCACTCTATGAAGGGCACCAAAGGGCTGCCACACTTTGCCTTACCCTATCTCGAGGCTGTCCACTGAAGCTGGCAGACAGAAATGTCTTTATAAGAAAGGCACAGAGTCATCTTGACCCTTAAGTCAGAAACCACACCAAAAACCAAGGACACACTACAAAAATGGGGCCTGGAGAAGCCCACAGGGCAGATTCCAAAGATCCTCACAAGGCAGGCAATGGATTCCAGGTGCATTTCCAACCCATCCAGGGCCCTGAAGTCACTCAGACCTACGCCTCTCCAAAGTTGAGCTCTCCTCTGTTCCATACCTGTTACATACTATTCCCTCCCTAAGAACACTCTGCTGCATTCTCCCCAGGGCAGGCTCAAGTGCACACCCTGCTCACATTCACACAGGAAGCTCAACATGGAACCCCCACCCCAGCAGGGGTTCTTTCTCTGAACTCTTCCCAGCCCTACTTCCCTGTTGCATTTCAAGGTGTCTTTATCAGTCCATCTTCCCCACTCTGGTCCTATCCTTGTGGTGGCTCCTCTAGATCTGGGCAGTCTCTTCTCAGCTTCCTCCCCAGGGCTTGACACAGCAGGTGGCCAAGTATAGTCTGAGCTGACCTCAGCATCAGAGGTTCTGCCTTTGATGTCTCAGGCCCCCCCAAGTGGCCAACACCCAACACCAGGCGGGAACCCACTTGCCCTGCTGGACCCCACTTACCCAAGCTTTCCACCAGGCCATCTTGTTCACCTTTCCCAGGGAGAGAAGAGACACTGCTGGGCCTGAACTCAGACTGGACACGTCTGACTCTCACTACAGATTGCAGATCAGGTGGCTCTGATGATGGGTGTGGTGGTGCAGGCAGGCCCCACCCAGCACCAACCCTGCCCTCCTCCCCTCCCCTCTGTGCTCTGCTTGGCTCTGGGCCCTTCCTGTGGCTCCCAGGCCCCACCTAGGCACTGCCCAGGCTTGCACTGGAGAATCATTGTGGACTGGAAATTGTGAGACAGCCTTTGAAAGGCCACTTGGTAAACACAGTTGTAGCTTTCTCCAGGTTTTACTAAATCTAGATCACATAAAAACAACAACAACAATAAACAAAAGGAAAAACAACAACAACAAAAATAACACCATGAGTCTTTTCCACTTATTGAACAATTTCAACTTATCCAGTTCAGCAAAGGACAAAAAGACATAGCAGCCTGCATTCATTGGGGTGTTGCTTTGTCTAGCAACCTCTTTAATCACTCTAATTACTGTCCCCTTGAATCCCTGTCTTAGTCCTAAGAAGTAAGTACAACTTCTGGATGCTAGAGTAGGAAGCAGAACCTCTAGATAAGTTGTCCAAATGATACATCTCTCAGAAACAGAGTCATTATCACCTGGTCTCTTGGACTTGTGGGGTCCTATTCTCTGCTGGAACCCCCCAAACACTGGCTGCCAAGAGAAGGAGGAATCTCTGTGATAGGAGGTTTGTTTTGCTCTCTGGGTTTGCCTACCCCAGGACTTGTATCTAGAATGTTCCCCCAAGTACCTCTCTGTCCACACTACCCTTTAACTTAGCTAGATCCTACCCACCCTTCTCTCTGTCCACACTACCCTTTAACTTAGCTAGATCCTACCCACCCTTCAGCATAAACACCCTGCCTTGCGGATTTAATCCTGCAACCCAAGAAAGCTCTCACAGGGCTCTCAGAATCCCCACAGCTCCAAGCCCTGAGTGAAACCCAGTCCAATGTTGGGTTTTTCAAATTCAGTGAATCCTCCCATGTAACAGCTAAGAATTGGCCTTTCATGCAAAATGCCCATGTTTGTGACCCCAGGTTCAGTGCTCTTTGCTCCACACACATAGATTCCTCAGGCTGTTCCTTCTGATGGTGTGGGCTGGGTGGGTGGAGACAGAGCTGGGTCAGCAAGCAGAGGGGAGGGAGGCAACCAAGCTCCCTCCAGAGCTGCCCGGAAAACTGAGGAACCTTCACATGGATAGCGCTGTGAGATGTCATCTAAAGAGGAAGAGCACAGCTGCCTCTGGCCCTGTGATGGATAGAAGACTCATTCCAGGCCCATGAGTGCCAGACTATGCTGCCTGCTTGGGAACTCTGAGAGCTGGGACCCAGGCACCCTGGCTGGCCTTCTCAGGAGCTCAGCCACACTGCCTGCATGCCCACAAGGGCCGTGAGTGTGGGTGTTTGGGGCCAGTTATTCCGGGATGGGTCTCCTCTGGGAGGGTGTGACTGAGGTCTAGTTATGCTGGTGATTGAGATGGGTCCCCTTGAAGGAGCAACAGTGGTGGAGGGTCCTTTGTTGAGCCCAGAGAGAAATGTCATCCCCTAAGATTTGGACAGGCTCCAGGTCAGGATGCAGGAAGAATGTCAGATGTCCCTGCCCTCTGAGGTCCACTGGTGTAGTGGGTAACTGACCCAGGCCTGGACTCTGTCTGCAGGAATAGGTCCCCAGGAGAGGGAGTTCCCTTCCAGTTCCTGCCAGCAGGGTTTCAGGAAAACTAATTAGCACCATTTACTCCTTCCTTTTGGAATGTAAAGGACTTTCCCTAGGATCTAACCACCTCCTTTGAAGTGTAAATGCCCCTGTAGAGAGCTCTGGGCCTTGCTGAGGCTAGAGATTTACCAAAGGCCTTGTAAGAGGAGCCAGTCTGCTTTTGTAAACACACTTCCTGCTTGAAAACCCTTACACACAATCATATATCAGCCCTATGGGCTGATTAAAAATCTTATCCATTTGTTCCCTTATAATACCTGATTAGAATAGTGGTAAATTTTACCCCATTGGTTACTTTAGAAAACCTAATTAGAATGCTGTCCACTTTACCTCACTGGTCATTTTAGAATGCTGAACCTGTGGTGGGAGTTATCATAGGCCATAAGTTCTCAGTGATGGGAGTTGTCATGGTAATGGGACTCAGTGTAAACAGAGACATGATGACTTGTCTCTCTGTCCTGTCCTCCAGCACCATTTTTCTTGTACCCTGCTTCCACCATCTTTGAATCCCTGAACTCTTACCTAATAGTTTGCCCTCATATGTCCATCTAATTACAGATTCTTTATCATATTTCAGAACAGCTGCAAGTTCCAGATAGAGTTGTTTCTAACTCTTAGTAGGGACTACCTATAACTATAGTCACAGGCAACCTAAAACATGGTCAGGTACTAGTACAATTCCTATTCAATATGGTAACTATGGTCAAAGAATACCTATGGTCAAGGAATATCTCCAAAGCTATGCATTTAAACTTGTGGAAAAATTACTAGAATATAACAGACCATGTTTGAAAGGACAAATAACTGTATTTAGAGAAAGTATCTTGTTAAAATGAGCCAGTTTAGGATATTCAGAAGATTATGGGATGCCTCTTTATGAAATAGAAACTGTAATAAAACTATCAACCATGTAGTGTCTACACTTACTTAGTGTAAAACATTTTCATAGGCATCATTATCTCTTTACATCTTTATAGCAACTTCAATGACAAGTTAAACTTTCTAGAAGTGATTTTAAGGCAAAATTTATAGACCAAAGTTTGGTGAATGATTTATCTTGGAGCAACACATTTGGAAAAGATGATGAGACAGCAAGCCTGGCAAAGAGAGATCCCAGCTACACAGCAGACCAAAGAGCAATGCTGTCCAGCCCCATGGTAGCTCTAAAACTAATGTGACTTATCCGAATTCTCTCATTTGGGCCCCAAATGGTCAGACCTTTATGTCCCTGTCCAAAATCACTGAGTGTGGGCTGTCCCCCAAATTAGTTGTCCTTGGATAAGGTAACTATCTGCCACGGAGGCAATTGCTGAAGAAACTGACGGCCCAATGCTACCTGCAGATGCCACCACCAGTAATAATGATAAGTCTTTCTTTGATGAAGTATCAGGGAATTACATCTCTGTTCATCACAACGTAATTTAAAAATGGAAGGACATGAGAATGAGAGAGGTGAGAAGAAGTTAATACACTGAACGTCTCATAAAAATTGGTGGTATGGAAATCATACCATGGTTTATTAACTTTATTTACAGAGCTCTTCCAGAGCTCCAAGTTGACTGTCTTGAACTCAATCAAATCTAGAACTCTTTAATAGGAACTTTGTATTTTAAACTACCTTCCTTTAGTTCTCTATCCCAGCATTTCAGGATGTTCATCATGTTGACTTCTTTTTCTTGTAACACAATAATTATCTCTGCTCCTTTTTGGAAAAATCCACCACCCGAACACTTCATTTTATCTTGCTCATTTCTCATCATCTTGGAAAACTTGACCAATCACTTATCCTTTCCAATTTACCATCAATTTCTCCCTTGTGGCTTACTTTTCCAATACATTTAAAATACACCTAAGATGTTCTGTTTCTCTTTAGAACTTCCATGACAGCATTTCTCATTTTTAACTTACACCTCCCTCTGGCTACACATCCACCTACTTGATGGCAATTTCTAGATTCCTTACAATCCAGCTTCATGTCCATTTTCTATATTCAAATTGTTTCTTACAGTGCAATACTGACATGGAAATTCTCTAATGCAATATCCCCTTCCATTTGTGCACTAGATCCCACACGTCCTGCTGAAACATCAGTCACCCTCCCCACTTTGCCTATTATATCTCTGCATCTTTAGTTGTGCCCCCTATCTTCTTCTAATTCCCCTGAAAGGATATTTAAATTCCCCACACTTCTGTTCAGGCCCTGTCTTTCCCTATGGTTATGTTTCTACTATGGTGAGTTAATTTTCATCTACATCTCAAGCTATGGTAGTATTTTTTTGTGTTTCTGACATGAATTCCAACTTTAGAGTAATAGAGTATAGCTAATTTTCAAGCAATGAATAGTCTTGCAATCTTACTATTCATCAACTCAGCAACCCCCTTTCATGGTTCAATGTTTTATCATCCTTGTGGCCCTTTCTCAATATTTTATTATGCACCTGTCAAAGTCCTAATAATTCTTTAGATGCTGAATATCCCAAATCACTTATTCTTATTTTTAATCTTTGAGTATTTAATGATTTTATAAGATTTTTAAACTCATTCATCTTATACTTGCCAGAGTATATGTAATAAAAAAGGTATGAAAGATGTTCATTCAATTATCTAGATAAATTTAATAATACTGATTCTTTAACCAAATGGAGAGTTTCCCTAACTGAAGTTAGATTTAGACATTCAACAAACATTTTTAGAGTCCCCAGTATGTGCCAGGTACCGAGCTAACTGCAAAAGAAAAATAAGACTTCTCCTGAAATTCAGGAATTCATGAGTAGGGCGGAGGTAGAAAAATAATATATTAAACTGGAGTTACATGGTAAAAAGAGTACTGAAGAGATATGAAACTATCTTATATGCCAGATTGTATAGTCAGCAAATTTTCTAATTATTCAATGGCAAGTAATACATCACATTGCTTCTGATTTCTCATTGTACGATTTTGATCTTATACTTTGTTTTATTCAAAATATGTATCCAAAAATGTTTGAAGACATTGTAAACACCCAAACACATGTATGAATTGAAGATATAGGTTATGCATAAATATAATTAGATGGTATTCCAACATGCATTGCACAATACAACCAAAACAGGTAAAATTAATCATTGACTGTAAGCACAAAGAAAGAATTGGTAAACTAGATGTGTCTTCTGTATAGTACTTCATATTTCAAAGCAGTATCAAAATTGGTTTACTTAATAAGTTAAATGATTAAAAGACAATTGACTAGAGGTTTTTCAAGATGGCGGACTAGAGGGCGGCTGCATTTCATGTTGCTCCAGGACTCAAGATTCAAAAGAGGAGATAGTGACTTGGGACCAACTCAAAACCGCCGGGTGAGTTTCTCCCATAGGGGAGGCGTTCCGGATGGGGCGGTAGCCCCGGAATGCAGAGAACTTTGTGAAGTAGAGTGGCTGGGCAAGACGCCCCTCCCCCCACTGGAGCGGTAAACATGGACAGCGAAGCGGAGCGAAAAAACGGAGCGAAAAAACGGCGGATTGAAGTTTCCAGGACTACGGGCAGCTTCTCTAACCTAAGGAGACTTGTCTGTGAAGGGTGAGGCTCCCAGGCCCAGGAGGTAGGTCCGGGCCCCTAGGAACTTTCCTGGGAAGGCTGCCCTGCCCAGGTGGCAAGACACACCTCCCTCCGCTGGAGCAGTGAACTCGGAAAGCCGGGAACTTTGCAGAGGAGGCTGCGCAACACACCGCTTGGTTTTGGAGCGATCTGCTGGGGCTCCGGTGGCTGCCAGAGAAAGAGTGGGGCGGCGAGTTGTTTGGATCCAGCAACCGCCTGAGCAACGGGGAGGGGGCTGTCCAGAGGAGGTGGAGGTATGCAGTGAGTGGCTTGGTCTCCAAGCGCCCACACAGAACACCGGGTGGCTGCCTGGAGGAAGAGATGAGCGATGGGTCACTGGGGCTTGGAGCATATGTACGAGGCTCCAAGTGACTGCTCGAAGGATGGGTCGCATAGCCAGGCGATTAGGTGCATAGCACGGTCCGGTCCAGGGACCTAGGCACCTTTTCTTGAATGAACTACACAGAGACAAGCTGAGGGGTGGAGCGAAGGTTCCAGGACTGCGGGCAGCTTCTCTAAGAAGGGACAACCTAAGGAGACTTGTCTACGAAGGGTGAGGCTCCCAGGCCCAGGAGGTAGGTCCAGGCCCCTGGGAACTTTCCTGGGAAGGCTGCCCTGCCCAGCCGGCAAGACACCTCTCCCCCCCCCAATGGAGCAGTGAACTCGGAAAGCCGGGAACTTTGCACAGGAGGCCGAGCAGCACACTGCTTGGTTTTTTGGAGCAATCTGCTGGGGCTCCGGTGGCTGCCAGAGAAAGAGTTGGGCGGTGAGCTATTTGGACTCAGCAACCGCCTGAACAATGGGGAGGGGGCTGTCCTGAGGAGGTGGAGGTGCGCAGTGAGTGGCTTGGTCTCCAAGCACCCACACAGAACACTGGGTGACTGCCTGGAGGAAGAGACGAGTGACGGGTCACTGGGGCTTGGAGCATATGTACGAGGCTCCAAGTGACTGCTCAGAGGAGGGGTCGCATAGCCAGGTGATTAGGTGCAAAGCATGGTCCGATCCGGGGACCTAAGTACCTTTTCTTGAAAGAGCTACACAGAGACAAGCTGAGGGGTGGAGCGAAGGTTCCAGGACTGTGGGCAGCTTCTCAGAGGAGGGGCTACCTAAGGAGACACGTCTGCGAAGGGCAGGGCTCCAGGCCCAGGAGGTAGGTCCAGGCTCCTGGAAACTTTGCCTGGGAAGGCTGCCCTGCCCAGGCGGTAGTTGTGGACTGAGGGGAACCTCTAGGAGGGGAATTGACTAGCGAGACCTCCCCACCGGGTGAGTCTTCCCCACCGGATGAAGTTTTCCCACAAGGACAGTAAAACCAGAGACACAGGCCCAAACAGGCCTTGCCTCAGCCCACAGCCTAGTTCCCCTTTGGATGACCATTGGTCAACAAGTGGAGGCACCTCTGCCCACTAGCAGGGAATATACCCCACCTGAAGACCACCTCCCCTAGAGAAGCAGCTACCTAGGGGAACACTGCAGTATCAACTTCCTCTAAGACTTCAGGCTACTGAAGGATAAGAGGGGATACACTAGTAATCTTCAGGGACATTATAAGTCAATAGAGGAAATCTGCAACATCTCTGCAGTCCACTGACACCTGAACGACCTGAGAAAACAAGGGAAGAAAATGCCTCAAACAAATCTGGTTGTTATATCAATAAAATCCAATGACAGCATGGCAGAAGAAATGTCAGAAAGGGAGTTCAGAATGCACATAATCAACATGATAAAGGAAGCAAACGATGAAATGAAAGAGCAAATGCAGGCATTGAATGAACGCACCAATCGACAGTTAAAAGAGCAAATACAGGAAGCAAAAGACCATTTCAATAAAGAGTTAGAGATATTGAAAAAAAACCAAACAGAAATCCTTGAAATGAAGGAAACAATAAACCAAATTAAGAACTCCATAGAAAGCACAACCAATAGGATAGAACACCTGGAAGACAGAACCTCAGATATTGAAGACAAAATATTTAACCTCAAAAACAAAGTCAAACAAACAGAGAAGATGGTAAGAAATCATGAACAGAATCTCCAAGAACTATGGGATATCATGAAAAGGCCAAATTTGAGAATTATTGGGATTGAGGAAGGCTTAGAGAAACAAACCAAAGGAATGAACAACCTATTCAATGAGATAACTTCAGAAAACTTCCCAAATCTGAAGAATGAAATGGAAAATCAAGTTCAAGAGGATTATGGGACTCCAAATACACAAAATTACAACAGACCCACACCAAGGCACATTATAATGAAAATACCTAACATACAAAATAAAGACAGAATCTTAAAGGCTGTGAGAGAAAAGAACCAAATTACATTCAGGGGGAAACCAATACGGATATCAGCAGATTTTTCAATCCAGACCTTAAAAGCTAGAAGGGCCTGGAATAACATTTTTCAAGCCCTAAAAGAAAATGGATGCCAACCAAGAATCTTATACCCAGCAAAACTTACCTTCAGATTTGACGACGAAATAAAATCCTTCCATGATAAACAAAAGCTAAAAGAATATACAAAAAGAAAGCCAGAATTACAGAACATTCTCAGCAAAATATTCCATGAAGAAGAGATGAAAAACAAAGAAGCAAATCAGCAAAGGGAGGAGATATCCTAAAGGAAATCTCAAATAAAGAGGAACCAAGTCGTGTCAAAAATAAATAAATAAATGAATAAAATGAGTCAAATGACCGGGAATACAAATCATATCTCAATAATAACCCTGAATATTAAGTGCCTGAATTCATCAATCAAAAGACATAGACTGGCAGATTGGATAAAAAAGAAAGATCCAACAATATGTTGCCTGCAAGAGACTCATCTCTTGGAAAGAGATACCCAAAGACTAAAGGTGAAAGGATGGGAAAAAACTTACCCTGCATGTGGACCCAGCAAAAAAGCTGGGGTATCCATCCTCATTTCAGATAAAGTGGACTTCAAGCCAAAGTTAATCAGAAGGGATAAAGAAGGACATTTCATAATGCTTAAGGGAACCATAAATCAGCAAGACATAACAATCATAAATATCTATGCCCCAAACAGTGACTCACCCATATATGTCAAACAAATCCTTCTCAATCTCAGAAACCAAATAGACCACAATACAATAATACTAGGTGATTTTAACACACCTCTCTCACCACTGGACAGATCTTCCAAACAAAAATTGAACAAAGAAACCATACATCTCAATAACACAATCAATAATTTAGACTTAACAGACATTTATAGAATATACCATCCAACGAAGAGTGAATACACTCTCTTCTCAGCAGCACATGGATCCTTCTCTAAAATAGACCATATATTATGCCACAAAGCTAATGTTAGCAAATACAAGAAGATAGAGACACTTCCTTGTATTTCATCAGATCATAATGGATTGAAACTAGAAATAAATGAAAGAGTAAAAAACAGAAATTACTCCAATACCTGGAGATTAAACAATATGCTATTATATGAGGAATGGATAACAGAAGATATTAGGAAGGAAATTAAAAAATTCTTAGGGGTAAATGAGAACAAAGAAACATCATATCAAAATCTCAGGGACACTATGAAAGCAGTACTTAGAGGAAAATTTATTTCATGGAGCGCATTCAATAAAAGAAGCAAAACTCAACAAATAAACAACCTAACACTACAGCTCAAAGCCCTAGAAAAAGAAGAACAGACCAACACCAAAAGTAGTAGAAGACAGGAAATAGTTAAACTCAGAGCTGAAATCAACAAAATTGAAACAAAAGAAACAATACAAAAAATTGACAAAATAAATAGTTGGTTCTTCGAAAAAATAAACAAAATTGATAAACCTTTAGCCACACTAACAAAGAGAAGATGAGAGAAAACCCAAATCACCAAAATTCGGAATGAACAAGGAAATATCACAACAGACACGACTGAAATACAAAACATAATTAGAAGCTATTTTGAAAATCTATACTCCAAGAAAATAGAAAATTTCGAAGATATCAACAAGTTTCTAGAGACCTATGAATTGCCTAAACTAAATGAGGAGGACGTACACAATTTAAATAGACCAATTTCAAGTAATGAAATAGAAGAAGTCATCAAAAGCCTACCAACAAAGAAAAGTCCAGGACCAGATGGGTTCTCAGCCGAGTTCTACAAAACCTTTAAAGAAGAGCTCATTCCAATACTTCTCAAAGTATTCCAGAAAATAGAAGAGGAGGGAACTCTCCCAAACTCATTCTATGAAGCCAATATTACCCTGATTTCTAAACCAGACAGAGACACATCGAGGAAAGAAAATTTCAGACCAATATCCTTAATGAACATTGACGCAAAAATTCTCAACAAAATTTTAGCAAATCGAATACAAAAACATATTAAAAAGATAGTGCACCATGATCAAGTGGGTTTCATCTCAGGGATGCAAGGTTGGTTCAACATCAGGAAATCAATAAATGTATTTCACCATATCAATAGACTTAAAGTCAGGAATCACATGATTATTTCAATAGATGCAGAAAAAGCATTTGATAAAATTCAGCACCCCTTCATGCTCAAAACACTAGAAAAAACAGGGATAGTGGGAACATTCCTTAACATTGTAAAGGCCATCTATGCTAAGCCCATGGCTAATATCATTCTCAATGGTGAAAAACTGAAAGCATTCCCCCTTATAACTGGAACAAGGCAGGGATGCCCTCTTTCACCACTTCTTTTCAATATCATCCTTGAAACTCTAGCCAGAGCAATTAGACAGACCAAAGAAATTAAAGGGATACGAAGAGGAAAAGAAGAACTCAAATTATCCCTATTTGCTGATGATATGATTGTATACTTAGAGGAACCAGAAAATTCCACCAGAAAACTTTTAGATCTCATAAGTGAATTCAGTAAAGTAGCGGGATATAAGATCAATGCACATAAATCTAAGGCCTTTTTATACATAAGCGATGAATCTTCAGAAAGAGAAATTAGGAAAACTATCCCATTCACAATAGCCTCGAAAAAAATAAAATATTTGGGAATCAATCTCACAAAAGAGGTGACAGACCTCTACAATGAGAACTACAGAACACTAAAGAAAGAAATTAAAGAAAACCTTAGAAGATGGAAAGATCTCCCATGTTCTTGGATAGGAAGAATTAATATTGTCAAAATGGCCATACTACCAAAAGTGCTATACAGATTCAATGCAATTCCAATTAAAATCCCAATGATGTACCTTACAGAAATAGAGCAAGAAATTATGAAATTCATCTGGAAGAGTAAAAAACCCAGAATAGCTAAAGCAATCCTTGGCAGAAAGAGTGAAGCAGGCGGTATCGCAATACCAGATCTTCAACTCTACTACAAAGCAATAATAACAGAAACGGCATGGTATTGGTACCAAAATAGAAAGGTGGATCAATGGTACAGAATAGAGGACACGGACACAAACCCAAATAAATACAAATTTCTCATACTAGACAAAGGGGCCAAAAATATGCAATGGAGAAAAGATAGCCTCTTCAACAAATGGTGCTGGGAGAATTGGAAATCCATATGCAACAGAATGAAACTAAACCCATATCTCTCACCATGCACGAAACTAAACTCAAAATGGATTAAGGACCTCGGAATCAGACCAGAGACCTTGCATCTTATAGAAGAAAAAGTAGGTCCAGAGCTTCAACATGTCGGCTTAGGACCAGACTTCCTTAACAGGACTCCCATAGCACAAGAAATAAAAGCAGGAATTAATAACTGGGATAGATTCAACCTAAAAAGTTTTCTCTCAGCAAAGGAAACTATGAGCAATGCGAAGAAAGAGCCTACAGAGTGGGAGAAAATCTTTGCCAATCATACTTCAGATACAGCACTAATCTCCAGAATCTATAAAGAACTCAAAAAACTTTACACCAAGAATGCAAATAATCCAATTGACAAATGGGCTAAGGAAATGAATAGACACTTCACAGAAGAAGATATACAAGCAATCAACAAACATGGAAAAATGTTCAACATCTCTAGTAATAAGAGAAATGCAAATCAAAACCACCCTAAGATTCCATCTCACCCCAATTAGAATGGCGATTATCAAGAATACAAGCAACAACAGGTGTTGGCGAGGATGTGGGGAAAAAGGTACACTCATACATTGCCGGTGGGGCTGCAAATTAGTGCAGCCACTCTGGAAAGCAGTATGGAGACTCCTTAGAAAACTTGGAATGGAACCACCATTTGACCCAGCTATACCACTTCTTGGCCTATACCCAAAGACTTAAAATCAGCATATTACAGAGATACAGCCACATCAATGTTCATAGCTGCTCAGTTCACAATAGCCAGATTGTGGAACCAACCTAGATGTCCTTCAATTGATGAATGGATAAAGAAAATGTGGTATATATATATATACAATGGAATATTACTCAGCCATAAAGAATGATATATTTATGGCATTTGCAGGCAAATGGATGAAACTGGAGAATATCATGCTAAGTGAGATAAGCCAATCTCAAAAAACCAAAGGAAGAATGATATCGCTAATAAGTGGATGATGATACATAATGGGGGGTGGGAGGGGTTAGTTTTGGGGTTGCAGTTGGGTTTTGGGAAGGGGGCAGGAATGGAGGAAGGAAGGACTGTATAGAGGGAGGGCAGGGGTGGGAGGGGTGGGGGGGAAGGGAAAAATGGCAGAATGAATCAAACAACATTACCCTATGTAAATTTATGATTACACAAATGGTATGCCTTTATGCCATGTACAGACAGAGAAACAACATGTATCCCATTTGTTTACAATAAAAAAAGAGAGAAATCAGATACTAAACAAAAAGAAAAGCAAAACACAATGAAATGAGAAACAAACAAAAATCCAAGAGTAAAGGTATTAATACAAACTGATTATTAGAATAGAGTTTATATTAATCATAATAAAATTCAATCCATGCTACAACAATGTGTCAATGTAATGGGATCTGCATGCTTTAGTCACTTACACAAATATATGCAAAACTTATCAGCTTTTAAGTCAACCACTGTTTTATTATATCTTTTGATTTGGGGCAGGGCTCTGCTCTTGATAACATCAGCTAAGTTAGTTTGTATTAGCTGGTATTAGGCTGATCTGCTGCAACCAAAGGGGTGTATTACATTCTGTTCACTTAAGGGGAATGACTGGAAGGTCAGAATCATTGGGACTGTGAACTAGAGTATACCGTGGTGTCTACTGCACAGTGGTCTCAGAATAGTTTCAATTCTTATGTGATGGATCAGAGCTATCAGAGAGAAGTTTCTAAGAAGCCAGAGAAAGTTGTAAGCCTTCTTATTATGTGTACTCAGAAGCTTAGAATGTAAAATTCTACCAGTTAAACACATTACTAAGGCTACCCTAGACTTGAGGGGAGAGAAGTTGGTTTTCATTTCTCAATGGGAAGCATAGCAAAGACTTTGAAGTTGTTTTTAATTTATGAAAGTTAAATATGAGGACAACTGTTACTAAAAATTCTACAGGAAACTGTTACAAAGTTTCTAACTTTATTTAACATATTCTCAGGCAGGCAAACATTGAAAATCTAATGAAGTACTTAGCAATAGTTATATTTTATAGTGTTGTACTGAGATGCTATCTAACTAAAACTAAACCTGTGTTTGGGAAAACATTACTCACAGTTCAAAATTTTGGCAATTTTAAATTAATAATGTTCATTCATTCAGCATTTTGTGAATGCTGGCATGTGAAGTTCAAAAGATTAGCAAAAAATATCTGACTCAAGGGAATTACAGGAATGACAAAGATGAACACATATGTACAAATATTGGAAACAATTTTTTTTTTTAGTTTGATCAGGGGAGACTTTGAAAGATTGTTCTTCTATTTTAAGAATTGTTATTTGACCTACTCTTTCAAAATTTTCCTATCTTGTAGAATAAATTTGAACTTCTATTCATGATGTTGGGATTTGATTTGGGTTATTTAATTTAGCCATATATTCTAATGAAGTAAAATTTAGGCATTCACTTTAGCCAGAGTTCCAATATAGTATTTTTTTAACTTTAAAATTCTATTTACTCTCCTCCATTGAGGATAAACTAGTTGCAATTCAGGTTATTCATTTAATCCATGTTAGACCATATATTGAGCTGTATTAAACCTATAAACTATTATAAATTCAGGACACCTACAAGATTAGAATTTGAAGTAGTTGATAGTAATGCATCTGAATATATACTATACAGAAATGCTTAATGGTATTATAAGGAAAGCTATAAATGCCATAATAAAAAGAAACTAGTTTCAGGTCTCACTTTGCCTGAAAAAGAGAACAAATACGTCCTTCTCTGTTGTTACCTTTAACAGACTATAGGTCATTGTGTACAGTCTCATAAAGGATTTAGATCTGCAAACAATAGAAATCATTTTCCTCATCATGATTAATTTGGAGAAAATAAAAGTTGCTTTCATATTTTTGATACCCACACATACACACACACACACACACACACACAATCAAATATCTGTATTTTATTGAATAGAATGCAGTGGATTGCTCTTTCCAGGCATCTTTCCTTTGGTTCCAGGGTCACAGGTTGGAAGGGTTTGGGAGAGGCACCAAAGCATGATAGAATCACAAAGACAGCAGACACACTTTGATTTGACAATGAGACTCTTTTCAAATGAACTAATTTTAAATATTGAGTAGAACCAATTTATAAGGTCCTTTCCTGCAGTAGACATGTTTGATGAAAATCAGAACAGTGGAACTAAGGCAGTAGATTCAGAAGCAGGGGTGAAAATCATAATGGAGAAAAACATGAGTATTCAGAGCGAGTTTGGGGAAGGCTCTGGATTTGGGGATGGGAGACACAGACAAACATGCACAGATGTCTCATTCCACAGTTCTGATTCCATCATTCTCAACAGGTTCCTAAGTTTCTGAGTAGCATCTGAGTTCAGGAACCTGTGCCATATTAGGTGGGTCCAACCAATTAGAATAAAGATTCTAGAACCCAGAGTAAGAAACCAGTTCAGTGATCATGAGATAGAAAAGTATAGACAGTGGAGAGTTGGGAAAGGGCAGTAAAGGTCAACAAGAGGACAAGCAGGACAGCCATTTCAGCATGCCCTGACATGTTATGAGACAGTTCCTGTTTCTCAGAAAGGGCATAAGTCTGCATCATTCAGAAAGCAATAGCATAATCCATAATTCATAATATGGTCATGCTCACTGTGGGACAATTGAAATATCAAAAAAGAGGAGTTTTCAATTTATCCTTACTTGCCATATTGGAAAATACTTTCCATGAAAATGAGGTGGATTGGCTAACAGAATTAGCAAATATTTCCCTGAGTTCAGTGCAGTGCTCATTCTACAAAGATCATCCCCCATACACATCCTAGCTAAAAGCAAAAGTTTACATTCCCATGCATACCCTCCACCAGAGTCCTCTTCTTCAGAGAGTGAGCCAACTTTCCCTCACCACCACTGGAAGGAGGAAACCCCAATAAGACATGAAAGGGCAAATAGAGGGTCAGAATCTGGCATTTTCTGCATGTCCTTCCTCTCAGATGATGATGATTTGGGATGGTTAAATTCCTGACCTTCAATTGTTTGGCACTGTTTTTTGAAAGGCACAAGACTGCTTTCATAAAGGAAGCAATAAGGAATGGCAAGATGTTGAAGATTTTCCTAGAGTGTAAGGTTGTTATAATGAGAAGGAACTCCAAATGGGCACTTAAAAGGGTTAAAGTTCTGATGGTCTAAAGTTGTTATCACGTGAAGGAAGTGTACCTTTTGGTAAGTCTGTATACTGAAGTTGACTTTTGATCCTGGTACAGTAGAAGATGTCTTACTTGCCATAAACTGTAAGCTGAACCACCCTTTCTATGTTAAAAATAAAGATTGGTGATATTTTATCCAAGCTTGACTGTGGTATAGCATGGTATTCCATGTTGTAAAATTCATATTGGTGATGTATGCCTATCTGCTGAACACATTGATGCCATTAATTTTGATGATTCAGTTGTTTTTGATACATTTAAAATATATGACTTCACACCTATGTATTCTTCTGCAGTTAATGTGTTAAGTACCATGGCTCAACAGTGTCATGCATCTTTGTCTTGTGGAGGGCCTGGTAGTCAAAACTTTGCAGGATCTGGATTCAGTAAAGACAGTGGCTCACTTGGATCATCACAGCTCTCTTCCAATTCTTTGTATGCTAAAGCTGTCAAAACACACAGCTCAGGACCTGTGAGTGCCACCTCTAATAAGTGCAAGAGACCAATAAATGCCTTCATGCTTTTTGCCAAAAAATACAGAGTTCAATATACTCAGATGTATCCAGGGAAAGATAACAGAGAGTCATAAGTGTGATCCTTGGTGACAGGTGGAAGAAAATGAAGAATGAAGAGAGAAGGACGTATACATTAGAAGCAAAGGCTTTGGCTGAAGAACAAGAATGTTTAAATACTGACTGTTGGAAAAGGAAAAGAACCAATTCAGGCTCACAACATTAAACCAGAATGCTTATGTTCTTAAATCTATAGTTACATAAATATTGACTCTTGATGAAAAGTTAAGAAGATTCAGTTCCCACCATTTGTTCTGAATTCATGTGACTACAAGATACTGATAGCATTGAGTCTTGAAATGATTTAATAATATGAGTGTAAATTTTCCCCACATGCTCACCAGCATTTATTGTTACTTGTGTTCTTTTTTAATTTTTTTATTTGTTATTATTATTTGTACATGACAGTAGAATGCATTTATAACTTTAGATAGATCATACATAAATGTAGTATAAGCTCTCATTTTTCTGATTATACATAGTGCAGGATCACATCAGTTTTGCAGTCATACAGGTACATAAGGTAATAATGTCTGTTTCACTCTACTGTCATTCCTTCTCCCATACCCCTTCCCCTCCCTTCGCTCCCCTCTACCTAATATAAAGTATCTCTATTCTTGATAATTGCCATTCTGACTGGAGTGAAATGAAATCTTAGAGTAGTTTTTACTTGCTTTTCTTTAATTACTAGAGATGTTGAACTTTTTTAATATTTGTTTATCAAACATATTTCTTCTTCCATGAAGTATCTGTTCAGTTGATTAGCCCATTTATTGATTAGATTATTATTTTTTTGGTGTGTGTTGGATTTTTTGAGTTCTTCATATATTCTGGAGATTAATGCTCTATTTGATTGCATGTGATAAAGATTTTCTCCCATTCTGTAGGCAAATGGGTTCAACCACTATGGAAAGCAGAATGGAGATTATTCATAATACTTGGAACAGAACCACCATTTGACTCAGCTATCCCACTCCTTCATTTATACCCAAAGGACTTAAAATTAGCATACTACAGTGAGGCAGTCACAACAATGCTTACAGAAGCTCAATTCACAATAATCAAACCATGGAACCAACCTAGAAGCCCTTCAGCAGATGAATGGATAAAGAAAATGTGTATATATACACAAGGGAATATAACTCAGCCTTAAAGAAGAATTAGATTATGGTGTTTTCAGGTAAGTGAATGGAGTTGTAGAATATGATGTTAAAGTGAAATGAGTCAATCCTTAAAAAGCAAAGGCTGAATGTTTTCTCTGATATGTGAATGTTAATTCACAATAAGGGGGAGGAGGGCTAGGGAAAAAGAGAGGTACCTTGGATTAGGCAGAGGGGAATGAAGGGAGGGAATGGGGCATGAGGGGAGGAAGGATAGTAAAATGAATTGAACATTATTAGCCTATGTGTGTGTGTGTGTGTGTGTGTGTGTGTGTGTGTGTGTGTATCACATATATATATAATCATATATATATGATTACATGACCGGTGTGAGTCTCCACCATGTACAACCAGAAAAAAGAGAAGTTATACTTTATTTATGTATGATGTTTCAAAATGCATTCTGTTATGTATAACTAATTAGAACAAATAAAAAATAATATGAGTGAGAATTTGTTTTCTACATTAGAGCATTAAGAATGCTAAAATTATCAACATTGCAAACTATATTGCCTTAATTGCCTTATTTTCCTTCCAAACTTCATATAGGTTTGTCAGGTAATATAGGCTTCAAAATTGATATCCTGTGGCCATAAAGTAGAGTGGAAAGAGAGAAGTGTGTATTTGTTTCATTTTAAATTGTATGAAAGGAGAATTTAAAAATGTGTAACTGCTATTTATACATTGGCTCCTTAGTGCTTATTAACCTGTATTATCAACAGGATAAAATGAAGCAGAGGCTGGAGTTGGCCTTTCAGCGAGCACCCACCATGTGGCCCAGCATCTGTACCAAACACAGGTGCTCTAATGTGGCCAGTGTCAACAGACTACATACCATGTGGAAGGTGGATGGTGGGGCTGTCCCAGTGAAAAATGCCAACTGCAGCAGTTACCATAGGGATGCTGAGTTCATGCATCCAGTGGCAGCACTCATCCATTATTTGAGTGGCGATGTACCCTGGACCAAGGTAAAGTTAATTAACAGCATTGGGATATAGTCACTGCAATGGTGCTATTAAACATTCTACACCATCGCATTTTTTTAACCTTGTGTTCTGTGTCTCCTCAGCCATGTATCCTAAATATATTTCATCATCATCTTTATGGTGGAGGCAGACTTTGCTCTTATTGCAGTGGAACACTTGCACTTTACTTTTTCTCCAACTGTCCAAAATTATAGCAAATATATTGACAATACAGCTGCTTTTGCTCTGATCTACAATTATGGCTTTTCATGTTACTCCCCAAATGTTTTCTCTGGTTAGGAATCACATTCGTAAAATTGATTTCAATTCATTTATACTTCTTCATAATGTTGCCCCTCAATTTTATACACTGTATTCTTGTATATTATTTCAAATAAATGGAAAAAAAGGTTAAAAAATTCAGGGAGATTCTATACAGCACAATGAGATTAAACAATATCCATCTTTAACTGCTTTAAGTCTTCAAGACCTACTATCACTTTTTATACAAGAAAAGGTACTTCATACTTGCTCAAGTACTGGATTATATGGGGTACTCCTTAATTATTTTTGTAAAGATGAATTATTATGTGTTTGAGGAAGTGTGACTTAACACACAGATAAAAATGTATGACTTGAATGTCAATTAATCAGCGAAGTTCCTTTCCTCTGTACAAGTTCCTTTCCTTTTGTCAGATCACACATTCCCTTCCTTAAGGTAAACAAGAGGCGAGAAAAAGACAGGGAGTTGCAAGAACATGCCTCTCTGAAAACCATAAACTACTAAAAACATAAATAACAATATTTAATAATACATAAAACTATGATAGGAGCATTTTTTCAATTCTCTGAAACTAATAGAGTTTGTAAAAACTGTTTTCTATATGGAAGTATTTTCAGTTGTATTTTTTTTTATTCAGAAGTTTCATTTGGGAGTGTAACATATGCAAAAATGATGGAACCAGAAAAAATCAGATTATTATCTCAAAAAAGCAAACCTCTGGTATTTTATGCAAAGTGCAATTACATCAGCAATATCACTTTAAAGTAGGAAAAGTGGCTCTGTGACTGACATTTGGACCAATCATATGGCCACTGAGCCTCTCTCTAATCACATGGCCTCCCAAGCTCTTAGTTCTTGGTAACCAAACCAGGGAGTAACTGATGTAGTCTGTTTTAAACAACAAAGTGTAAATTTGTTAAAAGTGTGGTTAGAAACAAATAATAAAAATAACTAGCATATAACCATTACAGGGATTTTTTGAGTAGGCAAAAACCCAAAAATGACATATATTTCAAAATAGCTTATAGTCAAAAGAGAAGTAGAAAGTTTAGGGAGAATGTAACCACTTTTATGTTTACCTACTTCCAAAGATACATCTGCATTTCCTGAATTTTGGTTCAGAATAATTGGGAAGAGATTGAACCTGAGTTCAGAGTCATATCTGGAACTATGCTGTAGAGGTGCCATCTACATAAAGTATGGTCTGATTGTTGCTTTACAGAGTTGGCCAGTGGTGGCCCAGACTGGATGGTTCACACCAGAGGCCTTACCACTTACAAGCTACATAAACATGGGGAAAGGCTCTGTATTTCTGGATCTCAGTGTTTTCAACTCTAGAATGGAAATAAAATAGGAAATTTTTGAGCCAAAATACATGGAGTGGTAGAAATGTCAGTTGCCTTAATACCATTGTTTTTTGTGCCCAATTTTTGTGAGAGTTGAGTGTATGTAGTTTGGTGTTATCCAGTTTAGTATCCACTAGTTAACTGCAGCTACAAAGCACATTAGATTTACCTAGTCCAAACAGATGTACAAAGTATAAAACACACCACTGATTTTGAAGATTTAGCATGAGAAAAGAATGTAAATTATCTCAATAATTTTTATTCCTGTTGAAATGATAATATTTTTATTATATTGATTTAAATATGTTGGGCTGGTGCATAGCTCAGTGATAGAGTTCTTGCCTGACATGCACAAGATCCTGGGTTTAATCTCCAGTGTGTGTGTGTGTGTGTGTGTGTGTGTGTGTGTTTGTGTGCATGTGTGTATATATAACCTATGTACACATACATATAAATATAGTTAAAATTGATCTCACCTATTTCCTTTTACTTTTAGAAATTTAAAATTATATATATGCTTCACATGTGTAGCTCACAATGTATTTCTGTTGACAGAACTGCATAGGCAGATAATTGTGGTACAAAAAAGGTAGATAGAATAGTATTCATTTAGAGTGTCAAATTTTGTATTTTTAAGGGTTAAGGATCTTAACACACAAGTAAACATAACTAATGAGAAAAGTAAGCTATAAATGAAAGAAAGCTCTAAAAAGTGATTTCTATACTATTTTTTATTATGTAAAGCTAAAAAACTGTTCAGCCATTGTGAATGAATTATTTGTCAAATCAGAAAAAAACTAAAAGTTTTCTAAGGAAAAATTAGAAACTATTCAAGGAAAGTAAGTATAATTAGACATTCACTCAATCGATATGATGAAGAAATTCAAAACTTTCATTTGCCTTAATTTTAAGGCATTTCAGTCTTTTAAAAATAATCATGAAATAAATCATAAAAAGGCAATTAGTTCACATAAAATTATGATCTCATATTTAAAATAAGATATCTTCTGTCTGAAATAACTCTTATAAAGTGTATAATACTATACCACCCCCAAAGATACTCACATACCAATACATATTTCATATTATATGATAAAGGAAATTTTGACTATTTAATTAAATTATGAGTCTGAAATGCTAATATTATACTGTATTATCTCAGTGGGCTCAATATGTTCTTTTAAGAGTGAGGCAAGAAGATCAGAGTGAAAGAAAGATGTGATAACAGAAGCAGAGACTAAAAAGATACACCCTGAAGATGGAGGATGGGGTCATAAGTTGAAGAATGCAAGTGGACTCTAGGAGCCAGAAAAGGCAAGAAAATGGGCTCTTTTCTAGTCTTCAGAAAAAATGTGACACTGTTTATCAGATGCATTTTGCCTCATAAGATCCACTTAGACTTCAGGTCTCCATAGTGTAAGAAAGTAAATTTGTGTTACTTTAGACCGTGTTAGTGATAAATTGTTACAGTAGCAACTGGAAGTAACAGTGAATAACTGTTGCTAACTGATTTGAAAATTCTAATTATTTGCATATATATATGCATATATATATATCTTGAATTCAAGATACTTCGTATCTTCTTCATAAGGTCCATGTGAATATATTATAAGATAAAATACAAAAATGCTTTAAAAATTATAACACATAATATATATTTACATACATTTTATATATATAATGTACTTAAAACATTGACAATATTATATTGCTTTATAGCTATGATATTAATATATTTTCCCAGTTGGAATTATTTAGAAATTAACTGCTAAGAAAGAACACATGAATATATATGTGTTGGTCTGGGTTTGTTGGGACTAATGACATGTTAACTAACTCAGGCTGACTCCTTACTCCCTGGCGAGTGAGCAAGGTCAAGGCCTCAAGGACCTTTCTGATTTGACAAATAATTCATTCACGATGGCTGAACAGGGATTGGTTAACAACAGTTCCGTGAACGTGATCAACTTGTGCTTGCCATATTTAAGCTAATTGGTTCCCGCCTAGCCCCCACCCTACATAAAAGCTGTGTGATTTCCTCAATAAACAAGATTCCTGCTGTGCCTCCTGTGCTGACAGACCTCCCGGCTCTGGTGTGTTTCCTTTGCCTCCGACACTCATCATCCTGTTCGGCCCCTATTCTCCTCAGGCCGGCCCTGAGGAGGTACATTGGACCTTGTTGCCCGACAGGAGCAACATGGGTTCACTCTGACAGAGATTTGTGTACTAGTGGTTCATTTGACAGGTCATTCCCAATAAATTCTCAAGGAGTAGGAAGTGACAGACTAGAAAAGACAGGCAATAAAGGGTTGAAATTTTTTACCTAGGAATTTGCTACTGTGGTAACTTAAACTTGTTTTCTCTGTATAAACCTGAGAGACAACTTAGAGCACAGTGCTTCAAGTGATTACTCCTTTAGAGTCAGGGAACTGAGGTGTTTGTACATCAACATCTGTCAGTCATATGTTGAGAGCTACTCCATCCTTGATATCTATTCAAGTTCCTCTTGTCTCTGCCTTGACACCTGACCAAATTCCTCTTAGTAATTTTCATCCACTGACTCTCTCACACTGCTCAGTGGTTAGAAATCCCAAGATGTCCTTGTATTTAGAGTTGAGTTCAATTATTCTAATAGCTCTGACCCTTCTTGCAATAGACTGAATAAATTCTTCTTTGTTTAATTCTGCCTTGTGCAAAAATTTGAACACAGGTATATCAGGCTTCTAAGAGAAGCCCTCAGGCAAACATTTGCAGAAGTTGGGCCATTGTAAATTGGTGAGCAAAGGGATATGGGCAAGGAGCAAACCCACTATTCTCAGTGACTTACTGGTTTTAAGGATACCATTCCTTTCTCTAAATTAACAATTTATATACACTTCAGTTTTCTCTTCTGTAAAATGGAGATAATAGTTGGGCACAGTGGAGCATGCCTATAATCCCAGTGGCTCCTAAGACTCAGGCAGGAAAATCAATAGTTCAAAAGTAGCATTAACAATTTAGTATGGCCTTCAGCAATTTAATAAGAACTTATCTCAAAATAAAAGAAAAATTAAAAAGGGATAGGGATGCGCCTCAGTGATTAAGTGCCCCTGGCTTTAATCCCTGGTAACAAAAATAAGAAGGAGAAGGAGGACAAGGATAAGGAAAAGGGGAAGGAAAAGGAGAAGGAGAGGGAGAGGAAGAGGAGGAGAAGGAGGAGGGGGGAGGAGGAGGAGGAGGAGGGGGAGGAGGAGGAGGAAGAAGAAGAAGAGAATATTAATTGCAAAAGAATAATGAGAAAAATAAATAAAAAATACAAGTGAATGCTAATCATTTAAAGGTATTCTAGAAATTTTTAATAGATAAAGCTCATTTTGAGTCAAAGGATTGGAAAGCCCAATGATACATAAATCAGAGACCTTACTGGTATTAAGTTTTACTAATAATTTCCTGGAAATACACAATTATGAGGCAGAGGAGAAGGAAGTAAAGTCTGGTACACCTGCCTACTCAGGTTCTTCTTGTATCAAACACATGTTCTCTGACTCAGTTCTTTATGAAGTCCCTAAATAGTACATTGATTGCTCATACACCAGGGAGCATTCTAGAATGCTTTACTAGATTATGAAATATTTACTTTTCACATGCTAGAGAGTTGTAGAGATCACATGATTTTGTCCCAGGAGCCCTAAGCAATCCTAGGATAGTTACATATTATTAAGAGCATTCCATACATAAGGACATGCCTTCTCGTATATATTCTTGAACTATTTGCCCAGAGACTTATTCTATTTCTAAGGAGGCAAAATTTGTCTTTGGTCTTCTTTCTTAGTTCAGAAATATCAGCATGGTAATCAGGAGAGAAATAGATCACAATCCACCTGTTTTAATTCCTTTCTCCTCAATTCAAACAGAAAAATTTCATCCTTTGCCATGTTTCATCTTGGTATGTTTCATAGATGGTTTCCTAGGATTATAACTCAATGTTTACCAAGTGTTTACTATATGTGAGGCTCTTTTTCAAGAGTTTTACCTCTCTTGACTCCTTTAATTATCAAAACAACCTATGAGGTATATAAATATTATCTTCATCTATCATATATGTGGGGAAGCAGAAGCATAGAGAGATTAAATAATACACTTAAGGACTTCTAGAAATAGCAGAAACTAAATTCAATATAGGTAATTTGGACCTAGAACCTGAGCTCCTCATCACTGATATGCCACATTACTACATTAAACAGGAATTCAGAGGGAACAACACATATTGTTCAATAACTGAGACTCTGAAATTGTGTCAATCTTCTCAATATTCTCCTAAGTAAATATAGCATGCTATCTATATCCATTCAACCCAAGATACTATGTGAGAAATCTTAAAAATAAATGTTTCAACTTTATTTTTCTCATTAGTCATCAAAAATTACAATATTAATTGAAAAGTCAACTTAGATAAGATAGGAATATAGAAATTGTTACATAATAAATGTGTCAAATTGAACATTGACTTTTCCACTGTGTCCAACATCTATTTGTCTCATTTCTAGACATTTTATTACTATTGACCTACCTCTAATTTATCTTGTCCCATTAATCTTACAGCAATATTCTCAGAATAAAGCATAAAGAATATAAAAATAGAAATAAAGTTTCATACACTGAAATATGCTGAAGCATAAAATAACCAGCATAAAAAATGTAAGGAATTCTAGTTACAAGGTTTTATATTTTTAGGTGGAGGTTTATTAAGCCATTTGTTCATGTAACGAATACTTATCAAATTTTTATTTACCAGACATTATTTAGATGTCAGAGCAATAGAAAACAAAAACAAGAAACATGCTCTAATTGAATTTATATTTTTGGGGAAGTATGGCCAGTGACACAGACAAAATACAACCCAATGAAAAGAGCAATATAGTATAGAGTGCTATGAAAATAATTAAGTAGGGTGTTGTGATAGTGAATTACTGGCAGCTTCCTTAGAACAGGTTCAGCTTAGGGAAGACCTCTCTGGAGTGGTGACATGTCGGGGTACCGCGGACCCCATCCTAGCCTGGCACTGAGCCGGGGCGGCCTGGTTTGCAACATCAAGGACTTCCACACTGGCACTGAGCCGGGGCAACCGGGTTTGCAACTGCAACATCAAGGACTTCCACACTGGCACTGAGCCGGGGCAACCTGGTTTGCAACAGTGCAGAACCTGGCACTGAGCCGGGGCAACCTGGTTTGCAACAAACAGCTGACAAGGACTTCCACACTGGCACTGAGCCGGGGCAACCTGGTTTGCAACAAACAGCTGACAAGGACTTCCACACTGGCACTGAGCTGGGGCAACCTGGTTTGCAACAAACAGCTGACAAGGACTTCCACACTGGCACTGAGCCAAGGCAACCTGGTTTGCAACAAACAGCTGACAAGGACTTCAGTGTGGCACCTGGCATTGAGCCGGGGCAACCTGGTTTGCAACAAACAGCTGACACTGCTTAAGGAAGTTGCCCCGGCACTAAGACAGTGCCAGAATGGACTGCTCTGATTGGACAAGGTGACTCGTGCTCGCTGCGTACCCTCTTGTTGCCCTTATTGTATTACATTGTTATCATGCTCTCCCCACATGCTCTGTAACCTGATTGGCTCATGATTCATATATAATGACCATGACTTCCTTGTAAGGAGAACAAGGAAAAGGAGAAAGAAGAATGAAGGAGAACAGAAGAACAATAAAGAGCTCTGATGAACAACCAGTGTGTCGTGTCTCTCTCTGCGGGCAGAGGGAACGCGACAGTGACAGGAAACTAAGAGTTGAATGACAAGGAGGAGCCAACCAATCAAAGAAGCCTAGAACCTACAGCATACTTGGCAGTAGGTGTTATGAAGGTCCAAGAGTCTGCTTGGCATGTTCCTGAAACAGAAAGAAAGCTGAAGAGCCTACGGGGTAACAGTCACATAGGTCAGAAAGAATGCAGTTCACACTGGGCTAGGAGATTTTGGATTTCTTTCTCAATGTCCTCAATGTGTTGGGAAGCCACACTACAGTAGGTGGTAGCTTTTTAAATGATGCACATTGTAGACGATCACTCAGTTGAGATGTGGAGAATATGGATTGTTGGGAGGGTCAATTAAGGACTATGTTTAGCTGCATGCAATAAAAAACCTAATAACAGTAACTTAGATAAGATAGTGTTCTTTATCTCACATAACACAACATCAAGAGACAGCCAGTCTGAACTTCTGAAGCTCTCTATGGTCAATTCCTTGGATCTTTTTCTTCATGGTCAATATTAGCTCCAGATATCTGGTCTTTTAAATTTTCAGTAGAAAGAAAAAGGGAAACCCAATGAATAGGAAAAGCTACTATCAGATGACTCACACCCTTTTTGAGCAGTTTATTCAAGACATCTCACCTAAAATTGTCTTTCACAACTCAGGGGTCAATACTGTGTATACTATCATTTCTATATTCAAGGAAACTGTTTTTGGAATGCTATTGGCCAAATTATACTGTTATATTGTGTACATGTACTAATATGTAACAACAAATCCCAATATTTTATAGAATTATAATTCACCAATAAAACTTTTGGATAAAGAAAAGACTATTTTGAAGTTTTGACTATACATAGTTATTCCTCCATCAGAATCATGTTTAGTTACGCATTTCTCTAAGCTTCTGTTTTCTTGTTTATAAAACAATAAGAATAAGTATAATAATAGTGACAATTAGATACCTCATTATGGTGACTTTTCAGGTTTAAATGAGATGATGCTATCAATGTTTATAGCAACTCAATTCACAATAGCTAATCTGTGGACCAACATAGATACCCTTCAATAGATGAATGGATAAAGAAACTGTGGTATAGGTACATACTGGAATATGACTTAAAGAAGAATGAAATTACAGCATTTTCAGGTAAATGGATGGAGTTGGAGAATACCATGCTAAGTGAAGTAAGCCAATCCCAAAAAATCAAAGGCCAAATGTTTTCTCTGATAAGTGGATGCCGATCCATAATGGGGGGGGCATAATGGAGGAACTTTGATAGGGCAGAGAGGAGTGGGGAGGGGGCCTGAGGGTGAGAAAGATGGTGGAATGAGGCAGACATTATTACCCTATGTATGTGTATGATTGCATGAATTGTAGGACTGCATTGTGTGCAACCAGAGAAGTGAAAAGTTGTGCCTCATTTGTGTGCAATGAGTCAAAAGGCATTCCTCTGTCATGTATAACTAATTAGAACAAATAAACAAATAACATGATGATAATAAAAGAGCATTTAGTGCAACCCATGGTATACAGTAAATAATCAGTAAGTGCTATTAGAATGTAAGTTTCATGAAGGTGGGAATTAAGTCTGCCTCAAGCAGACTCAATAATATTTATTGGGAATGTTGAATAAATAAATGAAAGAAGTAAATCCTCATGAAATTTAGAGGATATAACTGTGGTGGCACTGCAGCAGGTAGAATGTGTGTGTTTGTGTTAAAAATAAACACCTGAGGTAAAGAAGACCAGCAGAGTGCTTTACGAACATATAATTAACGGAGCCCTAATTTTTGCATTTTCTGAGTTTTTGGAAGAAAACTCATTGCTGGTAATATTATCCATGGAGTATCACCAAAATTCAAAAGTATAAATTTGTTGGGGCTGAGGTTGTAGCTCAGTGGGAGAGTACTTGCCTAGCATGTGTGAGGCACTGGGTTCTATCCTCAGCACCACATATAAATAAATAAACAAACAAACAAACATTGCAATAACATTATAAAATATAAATTTGCTTCAAGTGATATTCTGTGAAGACAGGATAATGTCAGAGAAGAAATAAGTTTACTCTTAAAACTCTATGGTTTTGAGTTAGTTTATAAACAAAAAAATATAACCCCTGTACAACTTTAGAATTTTTTATTTTAGTGTAATGATCTGTTATCAATTTAGGAAAAAAAACTTATAATGAACTAATAATAATTCTTTGGAAATTGGGAACTATATTCCAAAATGTTGTTTTATTCTTTTTTTTTTAAGAAATATTAGTGTTTCTTTAATTATCAAGTCATTTCATGAGGTCTTAGAATTTCTTCTTTTGTTAACTGTACAGGAAGAACTCCCTGCCATCTTCTAATTTTTCTTTATCTATGTCTACATTTAAAACTCTATTATTTTAACTTCACTTTTAAAAATAGTTTCATGTCATTAAAATTAATCTTATAGAAATAAAAATGAACAATTTTATTCGAGCAATTTTGAAATAATTATATTGAACTCAGCAGTGCTTTATCCCTGAGTTATATCCCTAGTCTTTTTTTTTTTTTTTCTTGACACAAAGTCTTGGTAAGTGACTGAAGTTGGCCTCAAACTTGCAATTCTCCTGCCTCAGCTTCCCAAATTGCTAGGAATACAGGCCTATGCCACAAAGTTGGAAAAAAGAACTAACTTTCTAACATCCAATGATCATGCATACGTTTCTGAAACAGATAAGAAAAAGTATAAGAATAGCTCTCTTTTTGGTAGGAGCCAGGAAGTAAGGCAAGTATCTTATGAGAAAGCTTTTAAAGGTCATGCAAATGAATTTAGATACTATTAGATGATAACAAGGAACTATTGGAGGGTTTCTATAGGGGTAAAATGTGTTCCATTTTTTGGTTAGAAATGTAATTCTTCCTGCAGTTTGTAGATGGATTAAGGGAGTCATGTGATAAAAAAGTAAGGAAGAAAGATATTGAACTGGTTAAGAATAGTGCTTTTTTTTTTTTTTTTTTTAGTATAGATGCTGTGAGTTTAATAATTGGAGTTTTATTTTAAAAGTAGAGCCAATAGTACTTAATAGAATGTAGCTATGGACAAGTAAGGAAAAGGAGGAAATGAATGAGGGTACTGGTTATCCACAGAAGACAATTCAATTGAGTCATTAGCTGAACAGCAAAGACAAGAATATTTGGGGAGACATGAGAGTAAATTTTAGACATACAGCACATCCCCTGATGTTTCATTAGAGGTGAATGTACAGTGAGAGTATGAGAGAAAACTGAAGACTACAGAAAGCCAAGTTAGCAGATCACAAATAAATTTTAAGTCCACAGGGCAAAGGGAGCCAGATACTCAGGCACATAGAACAGCAGGGTGAATGTGGGAGAAGAGGGAGTTTTATGCCCAAATGTTGTGTGTAACACTAAAGAGGCAGGCTATATGCACATTTGTAAAAGGAATATCTGGTGTGTTAGCTCTTCTCAAGAGCCTAGGCTTTATCTTGCCCTTAATAGAAAATCATTGAAAGTTTTTAGCAGAGAGCAATACAATTCCATCTCACTGGTGGCAGTTATGATAGATGGCATTCCAGGAGACTGCATGGAAAGAGGAAGACTAATTACCAAGCTCTTGCAAACATTTGGTGAGAGATAATGAGAGTGTTTACTAAGGTAGCAGTAGTGGGAAAGGATGTGAGGACAAAGGGTGGAGATAAACCTAGAGCTGGTTGGCCAAGAGGGCAGGAGGAAAGTGAGGCATCAAAGATTACCTGGCGTTCTTATTTGGAGAAATAAAACTTAACAACTGTGAAAATGGAAGGAGAAAAGAAAAAGGAAATCAAGAAGATAGGGCCAAATAATTAGAAGCAATATGGGAAAAAAGGACCATGAAGTATACATTAAAAGTACATCAAGAGCATAAAGAGTTTTAGGAAGTGCAGACTAATGTCAAATGCTGTTAGTTGTCCAGTAAGTTAAGAACCAAATATTTCCCCTGTGATTTAATGACCAAGAAGACAGTCTCCAGGTGAAAGCAGTTTCAGTGGGGCAGTACAGACAGAAACCAGACTGCTGTGGGAGGAAGATGAAGGGAGGAAATGGTGATATTCTAGACACCTTCTTCAGAAAGCTTAGAAAGTAATAAAAGAAGGAGACTGAAAGGGAGAGACAAAATAAGACCATAGGATACAGTCATTTTTTCCTGAAAAGATATATATGTGTGTATTTATATCCCCATATAACACACTATGACTATAGGTGTGTGGCCATATATATGTATGATCATGTCACACACACACACACACACATATATGTATATACCTATTGATACTGCTGTTTACTGGTGACGAGTCCTGCTTCCTCAGGTGTTGAAGTATAACGCCAAAGAAGCACGCCCAGGCAAGAGTAGAGTAGAAAGTAAGCTTTATTAAAGAAAAGTAAAAGCAAACTTCTCCTGGGTGGAAGAAGGGGAACCAAAGGCGGAATCCATAGGATGAGCAAATCTTGTCCTTTTTGTAGGTTTTATTCTCCATTCTTTCCCCCTTATCTCTCCTTCCTGCCTACATGACTAGGCCTGGTTTTGCAGGTGAGATGCATAAAGTTAGAAGTGATGGGCAGGGGGAGGGCCAAAGTGATTCAGGCAGGTAGGGGCCCAGGGGGCATAAATTAGCATCTCCTTATCTGTAGTCCCTGACAAGGGCAGGTAAATTTGATAATCAATAGACTCTGCAGGTCCTTGACATTCCATTCTCTCAGGGCAGTCTCCAACTTCCAGAGGCAGATGGCTTTCATGGCCCCCATTTGGTCGATCTGACCCGCTCCCCTATTTCTACACTAACTGCCTGTCCCCAATTCTGGCTTCACTATTGCCCCTCATCAAAACATATACTAATCTCTATTTGCCTATAGATTAAATTTAATGCTTAAATATATAATGTGAACTGATTTAAATTATAGAATTAGAAGATTAATAAGATTATCATCACTTAATATAGTGGTGAACACTTTTAAATAAAGCTAGATGGTAAAAGTAATAATATTCAGTATCAAAGAATCATTATCATTTCACATTTTAAGATACTTTAACTAAATATTATTTTGTCAACTAAATCATTAAAGAGTACAAAACTGCTTGAAAAGAGGAAGTTTTTCCCCACTGTTTAAATTTTCCATATGTTATTATCTTTTAGAAATAAGATAATTATTTCCAGATTCCCACTTAGCTCTCAAGGCGTCTGGAATGTTGACTTTACTTGGGCTTTTGTCTTACTCTTGTGGTGCTAAGTATTTCTTTAGAGTAGAATTTTGTATAACAAGGATTAACATCCTTGGAACAGCAGAGCTCTCTCATCAAGCAAAACACATCTGCAAGAACGTCATTGCCTTAAAAAACAAAAATATTTTCCCTGTATAGAAAGAGAAATATCAGCAATGATAGAATGATTGGTGTTCTTGACTGTTTATGCTCTTTGGAAGGAAATCCCACAAAACCACGCCGGACACGGGAAATAACATAAGGGAATTTATTAAGCAAACAGAGTGTCTCCCTGCAGGGTAAGAGAGAAAATGAGAGGGAAAGAGAAAGGAAAAGAAAGGGCACATGCTAGAGAGAGTGGAAAGCCAGGAGGATAGAGAAAAGTGAGTAGGACAGACAGAAGAATGGAAAAGATGGCGGGGAAGCTACAGTAAAACAGTTGAATTCTGCTGGGCTAACAGGGGACCAATAATGGAGAAGGATACTTGCAAGCTGACTGATGAACCAATAGCTAGCTAGGATGTTCAGAGATTGACAAGTGGTTAGGAGGCAGGGAAAATGGCTATACCTGATGGGCAGGGGAGCAGCTTTATACATTACACTCTTAATCATCTCTCAGATGCTTTATTTATTCATTAATTCATTTATCACAAAATACTTAGGTAGCAACTGTGTCTACTAAGTGCCAGGCACTGTTTAGATGCTGAGAGGCATCGGAACAACATATAAAATCCCTTACTTTTGTAGTCTCCAGAATTCTGAATCACAAATCAGAACCCTAAATCTGCATGGATACCCTCTATACTCAACTCAAGCTCTGATGCCCCACATCATGCTGCTCCCACCAGGGTCTGGAATCTCACACTGAGTTATGATGTCCTTTTCCATATGCATATTGTCAAGGAAAAATGGTGCAAGTCAAATCGAAGTTAAAAGTTTATTCAGCTTGTGCATATCAGGAAAGATTGAAGATCAGGTAACTCTGCTCACAAAGCAGGATAGGAGTTTTAGAAGGTGAAGGGAGGAGAAGTGTATGTGTACTTGTAAGTCTAGCCCAGTTTGAGGTAATCTTCATCTTTAACTGCTGCCAAACTTCCTATTGATTAGTGATCATTCTTGCTTTCATGCCTCTTGCTTAGGATGAATCTTAGGGTCTATCCCTTCCAAGAACTGCTGGAACAGTGCTTTCAAATGCTCTTTATTTGGCAGTTTTTACAGTTTTTCAAGGTTAGTTGGACAGTAAGGAGGTTGGCTAAAATCTGGAAGAAGGATGAAAGAAAAAAGGAGGGAAAATAAGGCAAATGAGGTATGGGTTGAAGCAAGGGAAACAGGGGTCTGTTTTTATTCATTTGCCAGTTCTCTTTGTTGGAAGCTGTATATGGATTATGGGTTTATTCAAACCATTAAGGCAGGGAAACCACTCTACAAGGAACCCCTTGGTGAAATTCCTGGGTTCAAGAAAGCCTAGATTATGCCAGTGCCCTGTCTTATCTCACAGCCTTATTGTAAGCTCGGGGTCATGGATAGCAACCAAATAAAATTGGACAGAAAGTGGCCAAAGCAAGCTTTATTGGAATTTGGCTCTCAGGTGAAGCTCCCAGCGTCCCTGGGGTACAGGTCAGGTAAGGAGTTGGAGAAAATCATGTGTGACCCCGGTTGCCCAGGGTCTTTATAGGCCAGAATGGGCAGGGATCCTGCTGAGTGACTGGTGGAGTTAAGGATCAGTGGAGTTTTCCTGTCTGCTTGATTGGTCACCATTTGGCACACTGCCCTTTGTCTCAGTTGCTCTGCTCCCTCTCCTACAACTGCCCAAAATCTGACCTAACACTTATGATCAAACAACCTCCTGAGATGAGCATAACCTGCCAAACACCAAACAACCTGCTTACTACAAGATCCCTGCCACACCAGGAAACAAGCATCAAAACAAGACTGCCCACACTGAAACCTTATCCCTGCCTTTGATGTTCTTCCCCTTAAATAAAGAATTGGGGCCTTTCTCATTCATTCAGTTCCAGTATCTATGAGGGCTGGAAGAACCATTAGCAGCCCCACTTTTGAAATCTAATCTTTGACTTTGTCTTTATTTATTACTGATTGCTTCACATTTTTTATTTCCCAGGTGGCTCACACCTCCTGAGCAGGAACCTGCTCTGCTGGGGTGCTGGCTACCCCATCACCTCTTCACCCTGGTCATGTCTGACTCCTCATGCAGGGAGCTTCTCTGTGGATTTACCCTTTCTTCCACCTGCGTGCCAGTAATCCTGAGCCAGCTCTCTAACTTCCTCTGTCCATTTGACATAAGTATTAGGATGAAGTTGTTCTGAAAGTGAAAAGAAGGAAAGAAAAGGGAGAAGAAAGGAATAAAAGAGAAAAAGGAAGAAGGCAAGAGGATTCTCAACCACTTCCTTTAAATTCTTCTACCGCTGAAATATGTCTCCCATCCATAAAACTTCAATGATGCCTTGGAACTTTTACAATATAGAGTTGTGAAGATCAAAGGTCATACAGTCCAAAGAAATATTATATTCTATATTCTTGTTATTTTTTTCACTTACTACAGGTATGACTTTGGGGAAAAATACTTAATCTTACAACCTAAGTATCAGTTAAATATATATGATTATAATAGTGGAAAAATGTTGATGGAATTGGCAGAAATCTAAGGCCAAACAATTTATTCAGAAAATATATTGGGTTTATAGAAATTGAGCATGGGAAAGAAAAGTTAATGTCAGGAAGGATTGCTGGGGTTCAGCCCTAGCAGGAGTCCATGGGTTCCACACAGGTAAATGGGGCGTGGGGAGACAGCGTTGGCGATGGATGGAGAATGAAAGACACGGACTCTAGTTCTGGTGCAATCACTCCCACTTTATTCTGGGGAAGGCTGGGTTTATATACATTTTTCTTCAGGCTATAATGGCAGTCTTGTGGTTAATATTAAAGAAGTTTTCAAAGCATAGGCAGAAATTGTTTTTAACAAGGAACAGAAATATTATGAGAAAACAGTAACCTTACAAGATTATCCTTACCTAATCACAATTATTTTAAGAATATCTAACTATGTCGATGAGCTAATACAATGTTTATTTCCTTAATATCTAAACTCTATGTGACCTAAGACTATTCTTATTATTCTTGTGGTTAAAGCGATAGACAAGTAATCTCATGTGACCATCTCTACTAGGTCCATCTGGTTAATATCTAAATTGCTGAGTTGAGGGCTACAGGAGGGCAGCGGTCCCAATGGTTCTCATTTTACTGAATAGATTACCTTTCTTATGTAGCTCTTTTTTTCCAGAACAGGGCATTGTGCACCAACGTTTATTATAGGGGTGACCTATTCTTTGTAGGAAGGAAGGAATGTTGTGAAACCTTATTCTTTTACCCCACCACCATCGTTAGAATTTAACCAGCCTGTTGGAGACAAAGGCAGATCTATAACTATTTTCTCCAGAGGCTTTCAGGGACTCATTGCACGGTTGTAAAATTATTTTTAATTTTGTTAGTGGTAAAGACCCATTGTTTTTCAGATTGTAGGTAATATTTTCTGGAATTTTTGTTGTATTCCCCTCATCCCCTTAAGTAATCCGTTCAGACTGAAATGAGTAATATATTATGAGAAAAACACAGCAGAAAAAACACCATGCTTCGGAGCAAAACATCCGGCAATTCCTTTTAGGATGAGCCTTTGCAATCATCCTCCAGAGGATCTTTGTCAAGCACTGAATGGAATTCCAGACGCCCCCACAAAGGATGGAATATGTTATGGTTTGGATATGAGGTGTCCCCCAAAAGCTCATGCATGAGATAATGCAAGAAGGTTCAGAGAAGAAATGACTGGGTTATGAGATTCTTAACCCAATCAGTGAATTAATTCTCAGATAGGGATTAACCAAGTGGTAACTGAAGGCTGGTAGGGTGTGCCTGGAGATGGGACATTGGGGGTGTGACTTTGATGGTATATAATTTGTATCTGGTGAGTGGAGTCTTTCTCTGCTGCTTGATCATCATGTGAGCTGCTTCCCTTTGCCACACTCTTCTGCCATGATGTACTACCTCACCTCGAGCTCTGAGAAATGGAGCCAGCCACTATGGACTGAGAACTCTGAAATTGTGAGCCTCTAAATAAATCTTTCCTCCTCTACCATTGTTTTGGTCAGGCCTTTCAGTTGCAGCAGTGAAAAAGCTGACTAAAACAGAAATTGGTACTGAGAAGTGAGGTCCTTGCTGTGACAAACATGGCCATTTGGTTCAGAAGCTTTGTGAGTTTTTTGAAATTGGTGGAGGAATTTTAAGATGTCTAGCAGTAAAGGCTGGAAATGCTTTAGGTTGTTGTAAGTGGAGCTTAATGGCTAATTCTGCTGGGAGCTCAGAAGACCAGAATGCCTATAGGACCATGGACAGCGAAGACAGGGCTCAAGAGGGTTCAGAGGAGGACTCTATTGGAAATTGGAGTAGAGGCCATTAGTGTTATGTTCTGCCTAAGAAGTTGTCTGCATTTTCCCCACCTCCTGAGACTTTCTGCGAGGCTGACCTTAAAAGAAGAGTAGATGGTAGGAATAGAATATTATGAAAGTTATAAACATGACTTTTATTCAATTACACAGTGAACACCTGTGAAAGATTCACTTAATTCATTAATAAGAGAACAAAGAGGATTGTAAAGCCAGTTCAAAGAGAATATATAAGTACATATGTACTGAAGAAAAGTGTTCAAAAATATATGATAGGAGCTGGGGATATGGCTCAGTTGGTAGAGTGCTTGCCTCACATGCACAAGGCCCTGGGTTCAATCCTCAGCACCACAAAAAAATAAAATAAAATGATAGCTTACATACAAAGCTAATGTCCTAAAGATCAATAAAACTAAATTCAGGATTTTTTTTATAGTAGACAGAAATAATTAAATCTCTACTGGACAAGAATCTGTAGGTAAACATGTAATTTCTTAGATTTTTATTGGTTATTTTTAATTATATGTAGCATTAGCATTCATTTTGACATAATTATAAAAGAATAGAATATAATTTGTTCTAATTCAGTCTTCAGTATCTCTCCTTTCTTTTTCTTCCTTCCTCCCCTATTGCCTTTCCTCTATTGTACTGGTCTTTCTGCTATTTACCCTAGGTTTTTCTTTTTTATAATTAGTATCCTTTAAAACAACCTCTCAAGTCTTTCTTTTGTATCATTTCTAAATTTGGTAAAATTTTAAAGTTTGTTAGTTTGTCATTACTGGGAATGTACTTTCCTTGCACTATAGCTCTCTGTTTTTTCTTGTTGTACTGCCTCAAAAATATAGTCAATCTCTGCACCTGAACCTACAGGAGCCCATATCATGCTAAAATCTTAGACCCTTTTCAATGACTAGAGGAGCGGGGAAGCAGAGCAATGAGGAGCTACCACAGCACATGCCCTGGAAGAATCCTCCAGTACCCTCTTCAGCTCCATAGAATAGGCGCAGGAGCACAAAAGCTTTCACCATCTCTTACTTTGCCCTAACATGTTGTCTAGGATGTGAGTACTTGCTACTCTTCCTTAAGTGTTTCTGGTGAAATTTTTAGCCAACCAGAGATGCATTCCACATTCCACATCTTCTTTATATATGAACCTCTCAGTAGCAGGGCCAGGCAATCCTGAGGGAGGACTACTTAGGTACTCTGAAGGCTATTGACCAAGATTGCTGAACTAGCTGTCAGGATCAGCAAAAGTATCCCTGAAGAAGGAACATTGGAGATGAGATATGAAGTGTGCAGAAGACAATTTGAAGAAGGAATAAAGAGGTGAATGGAGAAAAATTGCAGAGGAGGGAACATTTATTGCAGAGATTGTGTGTGGATTGGAACTGGGACTGTTGAAAGCTATGGAAAAGGGCTAATAGACAACAGCAAGTAATGAGGAGAGACAGGAAAAGTGTGTCAAGGTTGAAATTTCTGAGTACATAAACATGTAGAATGTTTGCACGTTAAAATCACTTATTTTAAATATGATTTTTAATATGATGAACATATTTTTTACAACAGAATTATTTTAAAAGAGTGTGTACACAGTGAACAGCATCCAAAAATTGTATCCAACTCTATCAAAAAGTGGGCCTATGAAATGAACAAGGGGCTGAAGTTATGCCTCAGTGGTAGAGCACTTACCTAGCATGTGTGATGCACTGGGTTTAATCCTCAGCACCACATAAAAACAAATAAACAAAATTAAGGTATGGTGTCCATCTAAAACTAAAAAAAATTTTTTTTAAAGAAATGAACAGACAATTCAGCAAATAAAAATGATAATTAATGAACATGGAGAATATTTAATCTCAGTATTCAATGACTGGGTATATCAGATTTGTAATAATTTAGTCAATATTAATCCATGTAAAGTCAAGTGAAATGAATGCTCCATTAGTGAATTAGATCATATTTTATAATACATTTTGTCAGTATATAACAAACTCATTATGCAACCATTACTTGATGCCATAATTCTATTTCAATTATCAATTGATCCATATGTCTATTCTTTATGAAAGTCTAACAGGGCAGCATTCCACAATAAGGAGAAAATTTCCATTACAGGAAGGATAGAATAATGGGTAAAATTAGAATATGAGAAAAGGCATTTAAGGAAACTATGATTGTTTTCACAAGTTAAAACCCAAGTGCTCTCAAGCAATTTACATAATAAATTTAGCTAATAAATAAAGTAGACTTAGTGTATGTATCTGCACAACACACACACACACACACACACACACAAGGAGAAATTGAGAATATTTGTAGCAATTTATATTATGTAGACAATATCTACTGGAAAAAAATCCTAAGAGAACAAATGGATATTCAATTTCATCTTATCAAGGGCTCTTTCGAAAAGCCATAAAATGTTTTATCATTTTCTTTTTCTTGAAAAATAGTTTGTATGTGAAGGCAAATTCTAACTAAACTAATTAATGAAAAAAAAAGTTTCCCATTTCCTGGAGTCAATTATATGCTTAAATAAATGGAATGACATTCAAGCAGGCAATTTGTTGAACATTCCTTTTCACTAGGGAATAATGAATTTTAGTCCTTTGGATTTGCAGGGAAAAACAAAAGAGAAAACCTCAGTCTCTCTCATATACATATACATATTTGTATGTGTATTTACATGTGTATTTTTAAATCCTTCAATCTAAATACAAATTCATACACACACAAAGAGGATGTATTATAGCCTAGTTGATTTCTCATAATTTATATGATCATCATTGAAATGGCAATTTGGAATTAGGGAAAATTCATAAAATTATCTATATGCAAAACGAAATATGAAAGTGACTTTCCTTTAGGTTCTCATGGATAATCTTCCATTTCCACTTAAGCTTCCACCAGAGTCCAGACTTTTATTGTTTCACACTTGGATTATTGCAGAACCATAACTGCTCAGTCTCCATTGATATGCTTTAAAGAATGTCAGGTTAATTTTGCTCTATGACACACTTTCATTACACTGCTATCCTATTCAAACATTATCTACCATCTGCATGATAAAATTCAAATTATTTTGAAAGACATTCATAATTTCCTCCTTTCCAGTCTCAATCTTTTTTTCCTTAGCTTGTCACTTGCTATTCTAATGTATAATCTTCATGCTTATCTCCTGTTTCATATGCATTCTCAGTTTCTACCATTGCTGCAGAGTTCTGTTTTTCATGCATGGTATATTATTTCTATGACTGCCATGATAAGTTACCAAAATCTCAGAAGCTTAAAATATCACAAATTTATCTTCCAGTTTTGGAGGCTAGAAGTTGACACCTAACTGACTGGGTTAAAATCAAGGCATAGGCAGGACTGCCTCCCCTCCAGAGTCCTTAGAGGAGATCAATTTTCTTGCCATTCCAGCCTCTAGAGACTGTCCTCATTCTTTACATCTAGGTCCCTTCATAGGTAACTACAGAGTTTCAAGCCATGGAAAAGTACAGAGGATCATAAATCCTTGAGTGAGCACACTCCTCAGGTGATAAAGGCCCTCTGTTTTCTTCACTTAGGAACATTCTTCAACTCCTCCCTCCTTGAGCCATGGAGACATTAGCTTATTTTAAAAACATTTGGTACTAGTGGACTCTGAGAGGCAAACAAGTTATATGATCTGCACATGCGGCAAAGCTTACTGAACTAATGTAACCTGACATAACCCTGGAATGTATAATAAAACAAAACTGGCTATCCCACATGGCAGTCATTTCATGCTGTATGCCATCCTGTGTGTCTGCTCCTTTATTTGCTCACCTTTACCCTTATAGCTGACAATGGCTGGTTGAGTCTTTTTCACATTGCATTCATCCGACTCTTACTTTTATGCCTCCCTCTTCCACATTTAAGGATGCTTTTGAGTCTGTACAATTCTATAAAATCCATTTTTGGATCACTTTATGAGCACACTTAATCCCTTCTGTTACCTTGAACCATTTTTGCCTTGTAAATAACAAATTCACAGACACTAGAGCTTTGGACATGAACATTTTGGGAGGGCCATAATTCTACCTACTAAAGAAGATCTGACCACTTTTCTCTTCCTTTGGAAACAGATATTTGGTTATTTTTCAATATTTCAATCAACTCTTTTATGAAGCCTTTTCAGAATGCAGTTAAGCACAATGATTTCTCCTCCCTCAGAAATGTTATGAACAGTATTATGCTTACAAACTGACAAAAAAGACATCTGTTTGGGTCATTTGTCTTAAAGGATCCTTGTCCTTACTTGACCTTGTTCCTCCACAAAACAATAAGCCCACAGTCAGAAGGGCCTCCATTTTCCTCTTACTTTGGACCCTTGGAAATGGTATGGGTGAACTTAACCATGACAGTATGTAACACAATGAATTCTAGTGTAGACTCACTGTCACTTAATGAATACCTTTTTTCTGGGTGTTTTTTGTTTGTTTGTTTTGGTTTTTTACCTCTGGGATATCTCATTTCTTATCTATGTATGGAGATTATTAGACAGTTCTCCAAGTTATAGCATATTGGTATTGACTGTGGTCTCTGGATAAACATTGTAGAGGCTTTGAATACTTCCAACCTTACTAGAATTAGCATTATATAATATCAAAGTTGCTGGATGGACAGGTGTCAAATGCTAAATGTGTTTATCCTAGGGAAATAATAAACAATATATCTAGGTAAAGATTTTTGTACAAAGATGCTTGTGCTCAAATCATTTCCCAAATCAAAACCAATTTAAATATATAAGGAGGGAGATTTAATTTCTAATAGATAAATTTGATAATATTCTTTAACTTTTATGAAGTATATTCCTAAAAATTATCAATAATAAATTGTTATGTTTGAGATATGAAGTGTTTCCCAAAATCTCCTGTGTTCATGCGGGAATATTCAGAGGTGCAATGCACATAATATAAAAGCTCTAACCTCATCAGTCCATTCTAGTTTGAATGGCCTAACTGGGTGGTAACTGGGTGGAATGTGACTGGAGAAGGTAGATCACTGGAAGTGTGCCTTGGACAGGTTCAGCCTCCCTGTGGTCCGTTTCCCTTTCTTTTTCTCTCTGCTTCCTGGGCATCATAGGTAAGCAGCTTTCCTTTATACTTTCCTTCTGCCAAAATGGTACTTCCTACCATGGACCCAAAACAATGGAACTGGCTGACCATGAACTGAAGCTGATCACGGATTGCAACTATAAGACAAAATAAACTTTTTTCCCTCTAAGGTGTTCTTGCTAGGTCTTTTGGTCACAGCAATGAAAAGCTAACACATTCAGGAAATGGTCATTCATGCACATATTTATATTGCTCAAGGAAAAAGAACAAAATAAAACTACATACCTGTATATATAGCATAATCATACATTTTAAAAAATGTTGAGAAAAATATACCAAAATAGCATAGTTGGTCATATCTAAGGTTATAGAAGATTTTAAAATACATTTCATATACCTTTTTGTATTTTCTAAATAAACATTTTTCTAGCTTTCTTATCTTATTTTATATGTAACTTTTACATGTAACTAAAGTGTCCATCAAAAAATGAATTCATAGAGACAATGTGACAAATACACAGTGAAATGTTAGTTAATGTTCCAACAGGAAGAAACCCTCTCATTTGAAACACCATGGAAGACTCTGTAGAACTTTATGCTAAGCAGAATAAGCCATGTGGAGAAAGGTAAACTCAAATGATCTCACTTATATGTGGAATCTAATACAGTCAAACTAGTGTAAGGAGAAAAGAACAAAGCTGTGGGAATGGACATGAGGTTATGAGTAGTCCATCAAGGTATAATACTTCAGAGAAACAAGAGCACTAAGCTTTGGAGTCTATTCCATATCAGGTAGCTATGGACAATAAGAATGTCTATTTATTTGCAAATGACCTAGTAATTTCAAATCTCTCACCATAAAAAATGATAAGGAAATAACAGGATAGAAATAATTAGCTTCATTTAATGAGAGATATTGTGTAAATATATCAAAACTTCACATTATACTCCATAAACGTATATAATTCTGATTTGCCAATCAAACAAATAATGATACCATTTTATAAGTATTTATTGCTTTATTAACAATATTATTTATTTATAAGAATCGACAGTTAATGTTGGTGAGGATGTGAGGTAAAAGGTACACTCCTACGTTGTTGATGGACTGCAAATTGGTGCAACCATATGGAAAGCATAATGGAGATTTCTCAGAAAACTTGGACTAAAACCACCATTTGACCCAGCTGTCCCACTCCTCAGTTTATGCTCAAAGGACTTAAAATCAACATAGTAGAGTGACACAACCAGATCAAAGTTTACACCAGCCCAACTCACAAGAGCTGAACTATGGAACCAACCTAGGTGCCCTTCAACAGATGAAAGGATAAAGAAAATGTGGTATATATCCAAAATGGAATATTACTCAGTCATAAAGAAGAATTAAATTATGGTATTTGCAGGTGAATGGATAGAGCTAGAGAATATCATGCTAAGCAAAATAAGTTAATGCGAAAGAAACAAAGGCCAAATGTTTTCTTTGATATGCTGATGCTTATTCATAATAAAGATGGGCTAGGGAAAAATAGAGGTACATTGGATTAGACAGAGAGGAATGAAGGGAGGTGAGGTGAAATGGGGGTAGGAAGAATAGTAGAATGCGTTGGACATTATTGCCCTGTGTGCATATATGATTACATGACTGGTATAATTCTATACCACGTACAAAGAGAAAAATGAGAATTGATATTCCACTTATGTATCATGTGTCAAAGTGCATTCTATTGTCATGTATAACTAGAACAAATTAAAAACCAAACATATGAAAGTACAAGTAAAAGTGGTGCAGAATAGAAGTCACAGAGACAAACCCACACACTTACAGTCATCTGATCCTTGATGAAGATGCCAAAATACACATTGGAGTAGACAAGAGTAGACATCTAAACAAACGCTGCTTGGAAAACTGGTTATCATTATGTAGCAAAATAAAACTAGGACCTTATCTCTCACCCTGCACAAAAATCAACTCAAAATAGATCAAAGATCTAGGAATTAGACCAAAAACAATGCAACTTCTAAAAAACAATGTAGAGTTAACACTCCAGCAAACAGGCCCAGGCAACAACCTTCTACCTAGGACCATTCTAAAGCTCAGGAAATAATGCCAAGATTTAATAAATGGGGTGGCATCAAACTACAAACCTTCTGCAGACAGAGGAAATGATTAAGAATGTGAAAAAGAACCTAAAAAAATGGGAGAAAAATGTTGCTAATTACTCTTCTGACAAAGGATTAATATGTGGAATACAAAAAGAACTGAAAAAAAATTTACACCCAAAAATCAAATAACTCAACTAATAAATGGTCAAATGAATTAAACAGAAGCTTCTCAAAAAGAGAAGTACAAATGGCCAATAAATACATGAAAAGATGTTCACCACCATTAGCCATTGGGGAAAGGCAAATCAAAACTACACTCAGATTTCATCTCACATCAGTCAGAATGGAAGTCATCAAAAATCAAACAATAACAAATGCTACAGAAAATTGGAAAAAAGAAACACTTTTATACTCTCAGTGGGATTGCCCATTAATATAACCAATATGGAAATTAGGAGGGAGTTTCCTCACAAGAGTAGCCATGGAACCACCATATGACCCCACTATATCACTCCCTGTTATTGATCCAAAAGAACAGTCATTATACTATGGGGATACATTCATACCCATGTGTATAGCAGCTTGACTCACAATTGGCCAATGGAGAACCAGCCGAGGTGTCCATAAACAAATGAATAGTTAAAGAAAATGTGGTGTATATATACAATGGAGTTTCATTCAGCCATAAAGAAAAATTAAAGTATGTCATCTGCAAGAAAACAGATGGAACTTGAGACAATTATGTTAAGGGAAATAAGCCAAGCTTGCACGTTGTGCATGGATATCATGAAAATAAACAGCAGATCAATAGAGTACACAAAGGGGACCAGGAAAGGGAGGGGGGAAGGAAAATACTGGGGAATGATAGTGACCAAATTATATTGTCATATTGTGTGCATGTACAAATATGTAACAATAAATCCTATCATTATATACAACTATCATGCACCAAAAATATTGAAAAATTATATATAATTATATATATATAATTAAAACAAATATCAAAGATGCATTTGATGACCAAGATCAGAGTTAATGGAGTTATTCTGTCCAATAAATATCAATAGTCTATTAAATAGTAACCCATATATAACATGGCAAAGAATGAGAATGATTCAGGATTATGATTTAGAACATAAAAGTCTGGAATCACATTGCAATATATAATGGCATTTCAATGGCACTTTTTAGCAACCTGAGATAGTTTCATTGGTAAAATCTAACAAACACTTAAAGAACAAAATATCAGAATTTTATGCAAATGTTTCCAGAAAATTAAAGAGGTGTGAAAACTTCTCATATTTCAAGTTGGAATTACCATGTTTCTCAAAATGTTTGTAAAGTAATGTATGAAATATACAGATCAACACCCAAATGAAAATGGATGCAACGATTCTTTTTTTTATAATTTTATTTATTTTTATTTTTACAGACTGCATTTTGATTCAAATGGCATAGAACTTTTCATTTCTATGAATGTACATGATGTAGATTCACACCATTCATGTCACCATATATGTACATAGGGTAATGTCTATCTCATTCCACTCTTTCCTTCTCCCGCATTTCCGTCTACACAATCAGAAGTTCCTCCACTCCATTCTTCTCTTACCCCTCCCCATTCCCCCACCCCCATTATGTATCATCATCCACTTATCAGTGAAAACATTCAACCTTTGGTTTTTTGAGATTGGCTTATTTCACTTAGCATGATATTCTCCAGCTCCATCCAATTACCTGCAAATGCCATAATTTTATTATTCTTTATGGTGGAATAATATTCCATTATGTACATATATCATTCTAGATGCAACAATTTTTAACAAAATTTTAGAAAATCTATGCCAATAAAGGATACAAACAATGCATTGGAACAACTGGGGATTTAGCCTGGAATGCAAAGTCAAGGGAACATTTGAAAATCAGTCAAAGTCATTCACAATCTTAAGATGTTTACAAAAAGAAAACAACAAAGAATATCCACAAAAGCAAAACAAAGACATGACAAAGATCTTAGGTCAAATCATATCTAAAATTCTTGGCATACAAAACCTGGAAACTTTTGAACCAGATTGTGACTCAAGAGAACATAACACTAACGACAAGCTTTGTGGTAAAGGAAGAGACATTTTCCCTTCATCTCAGAAACAAAGCAAAGCTATCTACTTCTATCCAACACCTCTCTGCAGGGATTAGCCAATGCAAATAATAAGGACAAACAACATTAAAAACATGCCTATGAAATATAATTGCCCTTGTAGAAATTTTTAGCATCCTACAAAAAGTTACAAAATCTATGTGTGGATTGTAATATTCAAAGATATATGATTGATATACATAAAATAATTTTATTCTTATTCAGTAGTCATCAAATTCACAAATTAAAATAGAAAACACTTTTATACTAATATTCATGACTGCATTTATAAAATATATGAATGATTTATGTAATAAAAACCATAAAATGTTCCTCAAATAAAATACCTAAATATGTTGAGATATATGCCATATTTATGCATCAAATTTCTTTTATTAGTCTACAAAATGCTCTATCATTAACACACTTTGTATACTTCTAATCATGCAGAAACACTAGATATTTCAAATAAGGACTTATATTTGTTCACTAAGTACATAGTACTGTCAAATAACTTACCCATCTGCAGGCTGTCAGACAACTTACTCCTCCTCACAGTTGTGTTCTCCTTGTCCTCTTCTTTTTAAAGCTGGGAGAAAAGTGGAGAGCAGGCATTTTTTTCATATTATAGACACAGGTCTACGAAGGGGCAGTAAACCTTCCAAAGGATAGTGGGCACTGGAAGTGGCAAATGTGGTGAGTCCCTCTACAATTTCTGTTTTGAGTAGAACCAAGACCAAATTCAGTGAACCAAGGTTTTCTTACCTTCCAGGAGCAGTAAAGGCCTTTGCCTATGGTTGTGGGTCAAGGCAGGTCAGGCAGGTCCCAGGTTACAGATTCCACTGGCTTCAGCTGGCTGAGTTCCTAGGCAGTGGGTGCCACTCTTCTCACCACCCCAAGGCCTCAGCTTTGCCTGGTGGGACAGAATTGGGTCTGGAGACAAGCAGTCTGCAGGGTGCAGACTTCCACAGTCTGCTATTGCTGCTGCCACCATCAGGTCATCCAAGACCAGAGAAAGCCTCCCCTGACCAGCTAGATGGCAGAGACAGCAGGTCTCTGGGCATCTGCTGGGCAGGTGTCAAGGCCTGTCCCTGCCACCAGTTCACTTACCCCACCTGGGGCAGAGTACCCCACATAGCTAAGGAAGTAGGTAGCATTGATCTCGCCACCATGATGGCTGCAGGAACTAGCATCCAATTCCTTCATTGTCACGTTGGCCAATAACTTAGCCACCGATTTTTCAATGGATTTTAGATAATCCCTTTTGTCCTACATAATATTCTGATGATTTTATGTAGAAATCTGAAAACAAGTTCTGAAGTCTGCATGCAAATGCAAGGAATTTAGGGAAAAAGTGTGAAAAATGCAAACAAAGGAAAAAGATTTATGCTTCCCAATATACTGCCAGTTTATACTAATGAAAACAACCCTATTACCATAAAGACAAACAAATCAATGTAAAGCAAAACAATCGAGGATCCAGAGTAGAATCATGTTTATATGATTATTGAAAAAACTTGTCAAATACGTTTTTTGGGGAAAGAAAATCTTCTCAATACATAACACTGCAATGTATGGGGAAAAACCTTGGTCCATACAATGTAAAAATATTATGTAACTTCAATAGGAGACCTCATGTAAGGGTGTTAATCATACAACCTTTAGAACATGAAGTAAAGGAACCACAGTGACTGTGGGTTGGTAATGATTTCTGAAACACAACATATAGAGCATTAATCATAGAAGAAATAATAAATTGTAATTGATCAAAATAAAAAAGTAAACTGCTCTTCAGTTAGAAAAGCACATAATATATGAAGTCTTAAGACACATAGCTCATAAAGGACTTTAACCTAGAGCATATAAAGAATGCATACAATGGAATAATAAGGCAGGCAAACTTAAAGAGGGGGAAGTGCTTGAATAGACTTCACTAAATAACATATACACATGCAAAAACTACATGAAGTGTTCAAATCATTAGCCATTTGAGGAATGAAGAATAAAATCAGAATGTGTCACAACTATCATATTAATGATGGTTGTTCCTATATTTTATGATACTTTGACATTGAAATATTGTGTTACAAGGAAGCAATTGCACTTTGCATGGCTGCTGAATTCTTAGAAAGAGCAAACAATTTGTGTGTGATCACATCTTTGAATTGTAAACAAATCAGTCCTAAATCCAAATTCCTACATGCCTCTTTTTATCAGTTTTTTTTTTTCTGTCTGAAATATTACCTTCCCTTTTTAAACCACTCCAGAGCCAGGAACTGGATAATCAGAGAACAAGAACAATCTGTTATGGTTTTGATACAAGGATCCTCCCTCCCATGGGGGGAAAAACAAAAACAAACAAACAAAAATAAACCTTTTGATGCAGAAATATTCAGAGCTAAAATGATTTGACTGTGAGAATTCTAACTTAATCAGTCCATCTTAGTTTGCATGGACTGACTAGATGGTAAATATAGTCAGGTGGGGCATGGTTGGGAGGAGGAGGGTCACAGGTCATGTACTGGAAAGGCACATTTTTCCTGTGGCCTCTGCTCTCTCTACCTTTCTGTTTCCTGACACCACAATAGCTTAGCAGCTTTCCTTCACTGGTTCCTTCCACCATGACATACTGCCTCACCTTGAGCAAAGAGCAATGAAATCAGCAGTCTATGGACTGAGACCTCTGAAACCAGACGCCCCAAATAAACTCCTCCTCTAAGATATTCTTTTTGTGCATTTTGGTCAAAGTAATGAAAAACCTGCCTAAAACAGAAATTGGTACCAGAAGTGGGGTCACTGCTTTGACTAACATGACCATGTGGTTTAGAAGTCTTTGGAGTGGGTGCTAAGAGGAATGCTGAAAAGTTTAGAGGTACAAGCTGAGAAAGCTTTAATATGTTGTAAGCATTGCTTGATGGGCAATTCTGAGGGGAGATCAGGAGACCAAAATTGCAACATGAATGCAGACTGTGCTCCTGAGGGTTCATAGATAAGGACCTTATTGGCAAGTGAACTAGAGGCCATTTGTGTTCTATTATGGAAAAGAACTTGTCTACATTTTGCCATATCCTAACACTTTGTGGAAGGCTAAATTTAAAAATGATGGGCTAATTTATTTGACAGAAGAAATTTCAAGTCACCACAGCATTCAGTCAGTGGCATGTATAGTGTCAGTTTTTAGTCAGGTATAACTCTAAGAATGTGGAGTAAAGAGCAGGACTAAAGGATTTTTAAAACTTTCAGTTTGACCAGAAATTAAATATAAAACTGGGGCCAATAAAGAGTCCTTGTTGAAGAGATTACAAGTCCTAAGGAGATGCAAAGTACTTTTCACACAGGCAATGGGGAAAGATGACTTTAGAGCATCTCAGGAATTTGCAAAACCACTCCCACTACAGGTTCCAGAGTGCGGAAGAGAAAATTCCTTTGAGAAGAGATAATGGGGCAACCTCTTAGCACAAGGTCCTAGGAAGTTGTTTTATCATGATTAACTGTGGATGCACTCAAACCACAGCCATCCTGATTCCAGGAAGCCCATATATTGCACCAGCTGGAAGTAGACTTTGACATCATTCATGTGTTACTCATTCTACTGGAACACAGGATGCTTGAGGTTAATAGCTACAAGACTTCCACTAGGATTTCAATGGAAAGCCTGGGGCAAGTCTTCATTATTTGGAGACAGTGGTTTCAGGAGTTATTATTTGGCTTTGTTGGTAGACAGAGAAAGGGTGCATAACAGATACCAAACTACAGTCAATAGAAGGTACAAGCTCTAACATTCTATATCACAGTAGGTAACTATAGTTCACAACAATTTCTGTTTTTTAAAGAGGTAGAAGAGAGAAATTCAAAGCTTCCTAAAACCAAGAAATTATAAAATATTCAAGGAGAGGGAAATGTTAAATGCCTTGATTTGGTTAGTAGATGTATCAGATTATCATATTGCACCCCACAAATATGTCAATTATTATGTGTTGATTTAGAAGAAATTTTAAACAGATCCTTATTAGAGTAGTGGTCTGGTTTCCAACAAATTTGGCTTATTAGATACTAATTTGGTTTCCCAGTTGGGTTATAATAAATTAGGTGTCAGTGTCAGGCTGCTTGCTGTAATCTTGAATTATAAGTCCATTTTTGTATATAATCTATTCATTTGTTGTTAGTCATATTTGCATCAATATGACAAAAAAAATTCTGTTAAGAACTTAGAGGAGATAAAATTCATTTTGATATATAGTTTCAGAGGATTCAGTCCATGGTTGACTGGCCCAAGGCAGAAACATTAAGGCAGAAAGATATGGTTGAAGAAAACTGCTCAGCTCATGGCAGCTGGGAGACAGATAGAAAGACAGGAAGAGGCCAGGGACAGAAATATCTCTCAAGGTCATGCCCTCAGTGACTTACTTTCTTCAGCCATGCTCCACATGCACTCAGTTACCACCCAGTAGTCCACTCAAATTATTAATTGATCAAATGGTTTAATCCACTGAGGAGGTCACAGCCCTGATAATGTTTAGTCCATCTTCAAAAGTCACCAAATGCTTACCTATTTCAGCAATTCTCAAAAGTCTGAGTCCAAAGTCTCCTAAGACTCAAGGCAGTCTTAACTGTGAGACCATGTAAAATTCAAAACACAAATTTTATACTTCCAACATGCAATGGCACAGAGTAAACATTCCCATTCCCAAAAGGAGGAATATGGCATAGAACAGAAGGATAGGAACAAAGTAAGATAGAAACCCAACAGAACATTAAATTTGGTAGCTCACATCCAGCATCTGTGGCATGTGGTAATATGTGCACCTCAAAATGCTTCAGCAGCTCTGTTTCTACAGCCTTGCAAGTTGTAGCCCAAATGGTCTTAGGCTGCTAGAACATGGTCTGCTGTGTTTCTGAAAACATCAGATAGGGAAAGAGCAATTTGAAGCTATCTGTGGGGCTCCCACCAGCAGCCCTACCAAGAGAGTGCCTCCTTCCACTCCCACCAAAGCACCTGGTCAGGTGGAGATTAGTCCAGGCACAAAAGGATGTCCATGACTTTCACAGTGAACTCCCAGCAACGGCTTTCAATGTTTAGTTTTTGCAGAACAGAAGGAGGTCACTGCCCCAGCATGGCCTGCCCTTTGGAGGAACACTGAAGAGACATTCAGTTAAGCACTCTGCAAGCTGGCACTGCATGGGAGCCTACATTCTGGAAAAGTTTGAAGCCAGCACCATGAGGTGGACTGTGCAAGATTCACAACACTAGCTGAGGCAAATTGTGCATGTGCTGCTAAATAGTCTGAAAGTAGTCTAAAGCCCTTGTCTCCAGAAATACATGCTTCATGAAAATGCATCCCAGGTTGGATTGGTCTTATTCTAGGCAATTTCCCTCCTTCTATAAACTGACTTTAGATAGGTTCCCCCTTAATACCCCCCCAAGTCAGGCCATGGTAGATGTTGCCAATGAGCCCTTTAAGGACAGAGTAAACATCTCTTCCTGCCTCTAAACTTCCAGAGAATTTTGTTAGACGGTGACTATGTCCATCTTGTAGGTTGAACTTTGCATTGATTGTCCTCTATGTAAAACACATCTGTCGGGCATTGCCAAGACAATGTTCCAGAGTACACCATGAGATGAACAATGTAGCACATAACAAGTTATGGTCTCAGTCTACACTAAATGCAGAACCTGCACTATGAATTTCACTTTGTTCATTGCACCTAAAATTTCAAATGTATTGGCATGATCTGCATAACATATTTTTAATGAATGTGAGATGTTTAACAAAAATTCTCCCCTGTAATTCCTGATATTTATGTTTCTTCTTTCTTCTTCTGCCCCCAGCAGTCTTTCCAGGGACTCATGTGTTTTATTAGTCTTCTCAAAAAATTAGTCTTTGGATTTCTTGATCCTCTTTTGTATGTTTACTTTTCTAAGTCATTAGCTTTGGCTTTTATTCTGGGTTTCATCCTAACTTCTGCTTTCTTTGACTTTATTTTTCTGTTCCTTTTCAAGCCTCTTTAGAGAGACTCATCTCATTTATTTTAGTCTTTATTCTATTCTGATTTAAGCCTTCAAGGTTATAAAATTTCTTCCAAGCATAAATTTAGCTAAGATTTAAGGTTTGATGCAAAATATTTCACAATAATTAATTTTTAATTATTTTCTAATTTCCATTATGATTTCTCTGTTCCCCTGTACATTAGAGAAATACCACTTAATTTTCAAACAAATAAAAATTTTCTGATTATCTTTTTAGCATAATCTATTGAGGTGAAAAATTTCCCCTCTGTATGATTTTAATACTTAGAATCTTTGGAGACTTCAGCATATCATCAATGTGTCACTAGGTCCTTTAGAAGTTGGTGTATTCTGCATTTGTTGAGTATACAATGCTTCACATGGTTTTTAGGACAAGTTTGTCAATTGTTTATACTTTCTATATTCTTACTAATTTTAAATCTCTTTGTTTTACCAATATCTGAGAAAAGGATGTGTTAAAATCGCCCAAAACAATTGTGAATTTGTCCTTTACTCCCTTTTAATCTATAAAATTTTGCTTTATCTATTTTGAAGCTGTTATTTTATATGCATAATTTAAGCATTATTATTTAATTTAAACCTTTCATTATTCTGAAGTATCTCTCTTGATGATAGTATTAATTCTACACTTAATCCTAAAGAATAATATTTGTAATATTAATAGAGAAACACCAGTTTACTTTTGGTGTTTTTATGTTACATCTTGTGTATTCCTTTATTTTGAACTTTCTGTATTTTCCCTATTTTAGATGTGAATCTATGAAAACCATACAGTCATGTTGTGCTTTTGTCTGACCTAAAAACTTTGTATGAATTAGAGTGGTTGGCCCATCTAATTAATGAGAGCCTTTGTTTTCAATTTTTCTTATATCTAATTTCAATACAATCTTCCAGTGGTCACCATAGTGGTTACAACATTCTAGATGTGTCAGGGTCTGATACTAATTGGGTTGCGTCCTTATTCCAGTTGAGATTTGTTTCCTCCATCATTTTTTTCTGCAGTCTTGGATTGTGGAATGTGTTTGACTAGATGTAATAAGTGGAGCATACTCTCAGTCTTCATCTACAGCTGGCACCTGGACATTAGCAGACCCATCTGATATTCATTATGGCAGTGGCCAATGAAAGATTTCAAAGGGGATATCAAAGCTCCTGAGAAAAAATGCTTCTTTCAGGAGGAGGGACTGGGTAAGACACATAGACCCTCTCTGGGTCAAGGATCAAGAAGATATTAGTGCTTAGACCCACCCTATGCGAGACCACCTGGCCACATGTGGAGTTTGGGTAGGCATGGATCATGAGGCAGTATTAGGCTCCCTGTCAGTGGGCCCTTCTCTTAGCACTGACAGGTAGGAAATTCAAAGACATGAGGTGAGGCCAGAGGAAGATCCAGCCCAACAGATGGCACACCAGTGACACTCATAGTCTTCCACAAAGGGCAAGAGATGCCCAGTCTGCTATGCAGATGCAACTCAGAAACATGCAGGACTATGGTGTGAGACCCAAGGTAGTGAGCATGTGCTTTATTTAATATTCACCAGCAGATAAGTCAGAAACTTGGATGATTTATGAATGGAAAGGAGGCCATGATCTATACATGAAAAGATCCATGTGGGTACATTTTGTCCAACTGATTGCAAAAAAGAGACTTGGAATTCTCTAGGCAATATGTTTCTCAGTTCTGTGAAACAAACATGAGTCTAGATTCTAATCAAACCTTCCAGGAACCTAATTGAAATTTCATCCAATTCCTCTCCAGGCATTTTTCTGAAAATCCCTTCATCTTAGGTATAGAAGGTCTTTGTTGACTGAGACATATCTCATCGTACCCTTGCCATTTACCCCTGTAAAGCTCATTTATGGAGAAGAAGGACATCCCTCCACACCTCTGCTAGGTCATCCCTCTCTAAGACTCAACACAGCTGCTCATGGAATCCCATAATAAACTTAGATCTTCTGCACACTATCTGCAACACCTCAAAGTAGCTCTGAAATCCCCACCCACTGCACAGGCAGTCAGGTGGGGAAAAGGAGTCCATAACTTCTTATGGACCCAAGTTTTGATAGTTAACTCCTGATGACCTTTAAGACTCATCAATCTTCTCTGTCCCAATGCTGGTCAGGAAACCCCAGAGTTGTCAACTTTGGCATCTATTAGAGATTCAAACAATTCAAGAACTTGTCCATGTGTATGACCCTCACCGAGACGGTGTTCCCTAAATGCCACAAAACCTGAGCCAATCTCCTTTATCTGCTCTTTCAAAACATTTTGGGACCTGCTTGGGGACTTCACAGCTTTCCTCAAAAAAGCCTTACTAAGTATCCTCTTGGTTTTTGTGTGCATTATCAGTCTTAACAGCTGAACCCAGTGTTGGGTGGGGATCCATCTTCTGCAAGGTGCCCTCAAACAGCCACAGAAGAGAAGGAGACATGACCCACTCAGCATTTAGCCTGTGATGCACTCTGAGCCAGTGTATCAGTGGTCATGTCTATCACTAACCGCCAAGGCCAGGCATGCTTGTTCATATCCTGGGTGCACTTCAAAAGCTGGGAGAGAGGGACCTCAGAAGTAAGGCCAAGAAGTTTCCAGCCCCAGCTGTGCAGTTTCCCAGTGAGAGCAGGTCACTCATTCAAAGCACTCAGGACAAAGTGTCACCCAGAACCACCAGTGCTAAGTGTGATAATGGTAAAAAAGTGACCACTCCTAACTGGAAAACTTCCACAGCAGTTTCCTCTGACCTCATGACTAAGATCTAATTTCTCTCCACCAGTACTTTTCAACTAATGGAATTAGAACATGGTTTGAGCATGTCCCCTAAGGGTTCATGTGCTGGAATCCTGGTCCCTATTGTGACAATGTTGCAAAGTGGTGGAAACTTTAAGAGGTGAGCATAGTAGGAGGTCCCTAGGTCACTGGGGTGCTGTCTCAGAAGGGATTAAGATGGTTCTCAGGGGACCCCAAGTTAGTTCTTGAGAGAGTGAACTGCTACAAGAGTGAGCACAACTCCTAAATTCTTTATGACTTTTTGTTTGGTGATGTGATCTCCCCCTCTCATACATGCCTCTGCCCTGAGTTCCTCACCAGACCTAGATGCCTGGAGCCTCCAGAACTGTAAGATAAATAAGCCTCTTTTTTTTTTATAAGTAGTTAGCCTTGGGTATTTCCTTATAGTAACAAAAAATGGACTAATGTACCAACTTTTCCCAATTCTGGCAAACATACAGCCTGGGCACGTTGGATGCCCCAGCTCTCTGTTTAGCTACCCTGAGGGCTGAGGAAGAAGAGCCTCAAGTTCACTAGAACCTCTCTATGTATAGTGCTGAGAGGTCCTGACATGATATTACACTGAGAAAAGCACAAGATGAAGACAGAAAACCCAGCAACCAAACCCAGCCCTGGCACTTGCAAGATATGCAGTTTGCTAACTCCTCCCTTTCCCCAAGTCCCAGTTCCCTCTTCTGTAAGTGGAGACCCAAGGAGGCCATGTATGTGCTAACATTTGAAATGTAATACCATACATGCTTGAATCCTTCCTCCAGATCTCTGTTTTGAAAAGGACTATTAAGCTAGATCTGATCTTAAGCACATTTTCTCCACATAGTTTCCTACTTCCAGGTGGCCCTCTCATCTCCCCTGGGATTCCCCTTCCCTGTGTGTCTGTCCTAGGAACTACTAGCCTGAGAGGATTGGGGGAGGCACAGATGTGGACTCAGTGTCCTTGACCCTTGCAAAATCCCTTTAGTCTCAGAGAGAAGGAGTCATTTTTTTCATCAAAAAAGAAGTTTTGGATGGGATTTTTAAAATTGAAAAGAAAAGTAAGGCTTTGAAAACAGTGTGCAAAAAAAAAAAATTAATGTTTTCCCTAAAAACCACATTCTTGGTATACTTGATCAAGAATTCTGGACCATTTCACCCAGTCTCTTTGCACTGCTTTCAAAGGGAAAAGGATGTGTATGTTGGAGAGATCTTTGGGGGAAAAAGTCATCTGAGTTATGGAGACTAATGTAGAAATGAACTTGGGTGCAAACTCAGTCCTGGTAATACTACCTTGCCTTAAGAAGTAAGGCAAATTGATACTTTGGGTTTTCCCCTAAGTCACAAATGAGCTCAACCTTACTAGTACAGACCCACAAAATTCTGCCTTTACATACAGCAACACTCAATGTGTGAGACCAAATATACCCTCTAGGAAGGTTATTCCTGGGAAGCCTAGGATGGTGGTTTCATTAATTAACTGTGGTGGAAATGCAGAGGGGGATCCCATTCATACTGCTAAACTGCAGTGAGGTGGACCAAGTGCTGCTTGGATGCACTTTGCATAATCCCTTTTAATTAAATTTTCTAGCTTGTAAGTTTATTCAGTATGAGTGAGGAATAAATGAAGGCCTTACTGCCAGGCCTTTAAGAAAATCCATCCAATTCTCAACAGACATTTATTCTCTTGCAGTCTGGGAGGCCAGAAGTCCATGACCAAGGTGTTGGCAAGGCTATGCTCACTCTGCAGACTGCAGGGAAGAACCCTTTCTTACTTCTCCCAGCTTCTGGTTGCTACCAGCATTCTTTAGTTTGTAACAGCATCCCTCAAGTCTCTGCCTTTGCTTTCATATGACCTTCTCCTCTGTGTGTCTCTATGTCCCTTCCTAGAGAGTTTTACAACCCACTGACCAGAGCTAAGTAAAATATATAATTAATATCATTTTCACTTTTTAAGAATTTTGATGACTACCATGGAATATAATATTACATATGTGTTTCCCATTTATGGTTTGCATTATATTCTACTACACAGTACTAATTGGAGTGGTTTCAATCAGGTGGTTATGTTAACGCTTGACCTCTCTGAGAAATGCAGATTGCAGGACACAAAGGTGAAAGAAGGCAGTTCCTCCCTCAGGAGAGAACACTGACTTGAATGAGAGGTGGCTTTGAAGATGAACAGAGGGGGAGGGAGGCCCAACATGTCAGGGGGGCTTATTCACAGGACTGGGGCTGCTCCACACCACACTATGCACCCAGAAAGAAGTCTGTGGTCATTTCCTCCATCTTTCTTCTTTATTTTTGTTATTTAAGTGTATGTGTGTCCCACACAGAAACTTGTCTGAGTCCATTAGTGGCATCATAGCCTATCTTGGTATGTACCAACTGCAGTCATCCACCACTACATTTAAGATATGGGCAAACCCTTCATTTCAACTTTTGTATTAATCATATTTTGAGCCAGAGGACAAGAAATCTAATATCAAAATTTTAAAAATATATTTTTAGTTGCAGAGGGACACAAAAACTTTATTTCATTTATTTTTACTTAGTGCTGTGGATCAAACCCAATACCTCACATACGCTAGGCAAGTGCTCTACCCCTGAGCTACAACCTCAGGTTCCAATATCAAACACAATCACTGATCCTTTGCTGTGCATAATCAATATTTGTGACAACTTACAACAGCAATTAAAAATGTGCTTTTTAAACATTTTGGGGGTAATAAAAAAGTGATTTTCCCTCTGGCACTAAGGAGGTCAATAATGTGTGGAATCAGGAGCCTGGAAAATATTTGATGCTCATCATTGTATTGACTGAAGAATTCTCTTCTCCTGAGGGTACATGCTTCTCTTAGTAAAATTGCATTTGATTGAGATAAATACTTCTAAGATGTTTGGAAAATGGATAACCCCTTTTTATAACTCAGTTTTCAGGAGAGAAAGCTCTCAATAAATTGACTTTGTAGAAAGAAAAGACACAGAAAAACTGAGTCAAATGAAGATCCAAAACAACATAAGCTCTTGACATGGGAAGAGCCAAGGGCTTCCAAAATAAGACCAGTTAAATAAATACCAGCATTGGTAGCATCAATGATCCCTCTTGTTCTGAGTCTTCAACAACTTGGACTGCACAGCCACTGGTTCCTCCAGCTCTCCAGTCTGCAGATGACCACTGTGGGACTACCCAGCCAATCTAATAAATCTTCTCTTCACAATCATTTACACACACACACACACACACACACACACACACACACACACATCCTCTTGGTTCCCTTCTTCTAGAGAACCCTGACTACTACAATACTCAGATTGCTAAAAAAAAGTAAAGCCATTCTTTATCAGCTTCCCTCTATTGGATAGAGCATATATCCAATTTTACAAGAGTATATATTCTTTACATAAATGAAAGTACAGAATTTTGATTTTGAATCAAGAAAAATATGTAGAAATTTTTATTTTTCCTGAATTGATATATTGTGCAATGATTTTTAAATGCATCAATAAACATAGTTTCCAAGTCATTCTAGACCCCTTGGACCCAGGGAAAATGGATTGCCTTCAACTGACAATTTGTATAAAAATTTTAACTCACAACCTGGGAACAACAATTTTATTTCCAAGAATTGTATTTTAATACAAGATTCATTTAAGAGCAAAATGAAATAAATGCAAAGAATTTCACTGTAAGCTCTGTTTAGTAAAATGAGGTGGAGAATCTCAAATGTCTGTCAAGAGGAATTTGATGGAATGCTATGTAACTATTTTAAGTAGCTATATTACTTCCCTATAAAGATTCTCATGAGTAACTGGAGATATGGCTCAGTTGGTAGAGTGCTTGCCTAGCATGAATAAAGGCCCTGGGTTCAATCCCCAGCACAACCAAAAAAAGAAAAAGAGATTCTCATGGCATACTTTATTTTTATTAAAGCATTGTAATTATACAGAGTACTTGGGTTTATTGTGACAAAAATCACATATGTATGGAATTGTATTTTAGTCCCCATTCTCCTCACTTCTCCCCACTAATACCACTGTTCACCAGTAACTAGTTTTGGTTCCTCAAATGTTGAAATTTGAACATTGGAGAAGCTTGCCAATGTGCTATGGGGTTCGGATATCGACGTGTATTTAGACCACCAGAGATTAAAGTAGGAAAAAAGTTTTCTTGGGGGAAAAGAGAAAATAAAACAGGTTGATGGTCAGGACCACCACTCCAAGTAAGGGGAGCAGTAATGATACCGCCATTTACCGATGATGAGTTCTGCTTCCTAAGGTGTTGAAGTATGATGTTGTGGAAATGACAAAAAGGAACTTGGAAAGTAGAAGAAACCAAACTTTATTTTACACCAGCAGGCCCAGGGGAGATAAGCACTCTGAAATTCTGAACCCTGATCCACGGTTACTCACAATATTTTAAGGTTATTTGACATCATCTTAGACCCGTCCAATCATTGGGACTACCCCCACCCCTTTTTTTTAATTCCTAATCTTTGTGACTGAAGGCCTAACATAAAGCATGCTCTAACATAAAGCATGCTCACAGAACAGATAAGAAAAAACAGCTCTTTTAACAGATACCTATTACATTTCAGGAGGGAGTAGTCACACTCTTAGTGCAGTTATTGACACTACAAATGGTAGGGACCCTACTGGAGAAAGCCTAAGAGAGGGGAGGGGAACTGACCTCTTCCCCAGGCATTGAACTCTTACCATAACATTTTTTCTTATTTCATTTCACAACCAGTTCTGATTTTGCCATCACAACATCAGAGAAGCCTGCCAAGGTAAGTGTATTAGGCAGGTTTTATTTAAATGTAATAAAACAGACTTATCTGGGGAGGAAGAAGGGGGCCATGGCTGATGTTCTACAGTCCCAAGAAGTAAGCATGCCCTGCAAATCATATAGATTAGGGTCTCCTTTGTTCTGTTCTCTCCCCCCTTATCTCTCCTTCCTGCCTAGGTCCCGGAGTTGCCAGTGACATAGCAAAAAAGGTGAACAGCAGATGGCAAGGGGAGGGCCAAAGTGATTCAGGCAGGTAAGGGTCCAGGGGGCATTAATTAGCAGCTCCCTGCCTGTAGTCCTTGACAAGGACAGGTACATTTGGTAATCAATGGGCTCCAGAGATACTTGAATTTCCATTCCACGAAGGGCAGTCTCCAACTTCCAGATGCAGATGGCTTTCATGGCATCCATTTTCTCAATTTAACCAGATTCCCTATTTCTGTACTAACTACCTGTCCCCAATTCTGGCTTCATTTCCCCCTCTAGTTTTAGGAAATCCTTACTGCTGTAAGGAAAGGGGCAAAGATTGCTCTGGCTGCTTTGAGCTGGAAGGGGGCCACGTGGGGCAAGCAGTTTGGGGTTCCCTTTTAGAAAATCGGGTCAATTGAGGGGTCCACAGTAGAAGTCTGATTGGAGAAGAAGAGGTTTTAGAGTCATCTGGGTGTGGGTGCTTCTATGAGAGAGAAACAAAAAGACATGAGTACTGAAATGAGATTAATACAAAGTAAATGTTGCAGCATCTGAAACATGTCAATGAATATCATTAACATGATAGAAGTCAATAATCTCTCACCAGGAGGTGGAAAAACTGAGAAGTTGTTCCCATAACAAGGCCTAACAAAGGCTGGAGAGAACAAGGCCTTTATTTGGGAACTTTTACATTGTCAGAGTTATCAGGAATGTAAACACAACATTTAATTCTTAATGTCATTGATGTTCCCAGAAAATATAGTTAAACTTCTTAAAGTCACCTGATTTTTGTAAAATATCCTTTTATTGGTATAACCTGTGTTTAGTAGAGATCTCTATATTTCTGTTACTTAGGGCTAGATAATCATACTAACAAACATAGATGGAGCCTACCTGTGTAGATTAGGAAGATCTGTAGGCCTTTAACTGACTACAGATTTCTGATTCTGGAAGTTTCTCTTGATAGTTGTCAGGCATATCTGCCTAAGAAACTCTTTTGTAGCTTCCAGTCTTTACTTATTCTAGGGGGCTAACACAAGTACGCTTTGATTACCTTTCTGTAGAGATGGCCTTCACCCTGCTTTCATGATACTCTGTCAGGTGATACTAGTTCTACCTGTGTGTGGCTCTGCCTATCATTTAAGTAATTGTCTTTGAAATTAAGACATATGTTTCATCTCATTATTGGAGAAAATAAGCCTACATGCTAACTTTTAAACAGAAGGGAAAGTCTGAGGCAAAATAAGAAAGAAAATAAAAAAATATTTATCTGATATTAACTATATTCATACATATGTATTTCTATATTTCTATACATTGTTGTCTTTTGATGATTTTTATGTTCTCAAATTTTGGAGATTTTGTTTAATTAACTTTCATTTTTTTTACCAGTCAATTGTCTTTTAGGCATTTTACTTATTAAGTAAACCAGTTTTGATACTGCTTTGAAATATGAAGTAGTATACAGAAGACACTGCTAGTTTACCAATTCTTTCTTTGTGCTTATAGTCAATGATTAATTTTACCTGTTTTGGTTGTATTGTGCAATGCATGTTGGAATACCATCTAATTATATTTATGCATAACCTATATTTTCAGTGATTATGCATACATGTGTTTGAGTGTTTACAATGTCTTCAAACATTTTTGGATACATATTTTGAATTAAAAATTATAAAATCAAAATCATACAATGAAATCAGAAGCAATGTGATATATTACTTGCCATTGAATAATTAGAAAATTTGCTGACTATACAATCTGGCATATAAGATAGTTTCATATCTGTTCAGTACTCTTTTTACCATGTAACTCCAGTTTAATATATTATTTTTCTACCTCCGCCCTACTCATGAATTCCTGAATTTCAGGAGAATTCTTATTTTTCTTTTGCAGTTAGCTGGGTACCTGGCACATACTGGGGACTCTAAAAATGTTTGTTGAATGTCTAAATCTAACTTCAGTTAGGGAAACTCTCCATTTGGTTAAAGAATCAGTATTATTAAATTTTTATAAATAATTGAATGAACAACTTTCATACCTTTTTTATTATATATACTCTGGCAAGTATAAGATGAATGAGTTTAAAAATCTTATAAAATCATTAAATACTCCAAAAATTAAAAATAAGAATAAGTGATTTGGAATATTCAGCATCTAAAGAATTATTAGGACTTTGACAGGTGCATAATAAAATATTGAGAAAGAGCCACAAGGATGATAAAACATTGAACCATGAGAGGGGATTGCTGAGTTGATGAATAGGAAGATTGCAAGACTATTCATTGCTTGAAAATTAGCTATACTCTATTACTCTAAAGTTGGAATTCATGTCAGAAACACAAAAAAATACTACCATAGCTTGAGATGTAGATGAAAATTAACTCATCATAATATAAACATAACCACAGGGAAAGACAGGGTCTGAACAGAAGTGTGGGGAATTTAAATATTCTTTCAGGGGAATTAGAAGAAGATGGGGGCACAACTAAAGATGCAGAGATATAATAGGCAAAGTGGGGAGGGTGACTGATGTTTCAGGAGGAAGTGTGGGATCCAGTGCACAAATGGAAGGGGTATTGCATTAGAGAATTTCCATGTCAGTATTGCACTGTAAGAAACAATTTGAATATAGAAAATGGAGATGAAGCTGGATTGTAAAGAATCTAGAAATTGCTGTTGAGTAGGTGAATTTGTAGCCAGAGGGAGGTGTAAATTAAAAATGACAAATGCTCTCATGGAAGTTCTAAAGAGAAATAGAACATCTTAGGTGTATTTTAAGTGTATTGGAAAAGTAAGCCACAAGGGAGAAGTTGATGGTAAATTGAAAAGGATAAGTGATTGGTCAAGTTTTCAGAGATGATGAGAACTGAGCAAGATAAAATGAAATGTTCAGGTGGTGGATTTTTCAAAAAGGAGCAGAGGTAATTATTGTGTTACAAGAAAAAGAAGTCAACATGATGAACATTCTGATATGCTGGGATAGAGAACTAAAGGAAGGTAGTTTTAAGCTACAACGTTCCTATTAAAGAGTTCTAGATTTGTTTGAGTTCAAGACAACTTGGAACTCTGGAGGAGCTCTGTAAATAAAGTTAACAAACAATGGTATGACTTCCATACCTCCAATTGTTATGAGACCTTCAATGTATTAACTTCTTCTCACCTCTCTCATTCTCATGTCCTTCCATTTTTAAATTATGTTGTGATGAACAGAGATGTAATTTGATGCTGTCCATGGGGAGTCAATTTGGCACGGGAGACAAACGCGCAACAAGCCTCTTGAATTTGAAGTGGTTTATTGAAGATTCATGAACCCGGAACCTGGAACTCCAGCGCTCAAGGAGAGCCAGCTTATATACCCTCCAGGAGGCGGAGGGTAGGGCCAATGCTAGTTAAGTGAAGATGAGGTGAGGAGCTAGCTGTCCAATCACTGTAAAGGTCAAAATGAGCAGGCAGGAGCAGGAGCACTCGGGAACACATGTGCATGCGTTGTGTGCGTGGACTTATTTGAATACGGCCAATGATAAAGCACCTGGGTGTGTTTATGTTAACTGACTTCCTCACCACCGATGTGATCAAAACAACTTTTGACTGGCTGCCAGGTGCCATCTTGGTGTAGTCCACATGGCATAGCCCCCAACATCTCCCCCTTCCTTATATGAAATGAAAATGAAACTGGCAGCGATTGTGTCTGTCTTAGGTCCCGGGAATCAACATCCTGTCCTTACCCATCATCAAAGGATACCAAAGCAGGGTTGGCCCTTCTGTCTTAGGTTGGTACAGTGCTTTCCCATGGTTACCCGTCTTTGACTACCGATCCAGCATACTAAGCCATATGTTGGGAGATTGTCCTGCTTCAAGGGCGGCCATGACCTGTTTTATGATCACATTGTGAGCCTGTTGACTGGTTTTGAGGCATTTGTAAATGTAGAATAGAATTAACACAAGCGCACCCAAGCTTATTAGTGTGAGACTTAAGAGTCCCCCAAATTTGGTGCCAAATTGTGTTAGTTTATCTAATGCTCCTGTGATAAGTTCTCCCGGTTTAACTTCCACCTTAGTGGAGTTTATGGTGAGGATTTGTTGTCAAAGACTTGTTACTAGCTTGTCGAATCTATCTGTCCGTTGTTGTGCGATCTGTGAAGATAACTGTCTAGAGAAGTTCTCATTAGAAGTCACAAAAAGGAAAGGGAGAACTAGGCACACAGGAGTATATGAAAAAACAACTGTTTCATTCTCTCTACATATTTCGGTATTAACTCCATTTACCTTTTGATCAGTGCACTTTCCTTTACTTATAGACCCTCCTTTTACAAAAGCCAGGGGACTTATATCCGTACATACCTTAGGCCCGCATAAGGACCAGAAGGATAAGGGGTTGAAATTACCTTTATATTCCAAATTTTCTATAAAATCTTCTGTGCTTTGAGATGTGATATATATTTGATTAGGTAAATACCAAGGTCCAAAAGCCAGATTACTGGAGACCTTTTTATCAGGTCCTAGGTGCTGACAAGCTTCCCATAAAGGAGGCCAAGTAATAGGCCTTTTGAAGGACTGGTGATGCCATACCAAAGGATATGAAAATCAGTCTTACTACTAATAGCTTTGGGCATGTAACCGGTGACATTTGTATTGGAGTTGTTTTCTTTATTTAGGGTAATACCTGCCAAAGTACGATCAATCAATTGTACACAAGGTGTGCCATTGCTAAAAGTGAGGCATAATATATTCTTTAGTGATAAATTTAGGGTAAATTTGGAGTCCAATGGTGGTGTGTACCTAAGGGTAGCTTGCCCAGTGGATTCATTAGTGGAAAAGAACTGAGGAAAGACTGTATCATTTTTAGAGACTGGAACTAGTTAAGACAATACCTTGACCATTGTCCAGAACTGTTCACCTTGGATGAAATTCATTATCATCATTAGTAGCGGCAGGATCTTCAGAGGGCTTGGCTGCATCTTGATAAACCATTTTAACTGCTCGGACTAGCCTTTCTGGAATCCAAATTGGCATTTTTTCTTCCTGTGGAAATACACACACATGCCCTCTTCCCCAGATCAAGACCAGGGAAGGTCCTTTCCATTCTCCTGTTACAACATCTTTCCATAAAACTTGTGGCTTTATGTCAGTGTCAACTGCAGCATGTCAATCTGCTGTTGATTTTCCTGATTTATCCAAATTTTAAAAATTTAAGGAAAAAAGGGCTATGGGTAATCTGTTCTTAGGTGGATATGACTCCCTTATTCCCCCTTTTTCTTTTATTAATAAGGTCTTAATTGTTAGATGACCTCTTCCTATAATTCCTTGTCCCTGGGGGTTATAAGGAATACCTGTGACATGATATATACTAAATGTAGAACAAAACTGTTTAAAGGTTAAGGATGTATAGCCTGGACCATTGTCTGTTTTTGTTTTTGGAACGCCCAGAATAGAAAAGATATATAGGCAGTGATTTATAATATCTTTTGTTTTCTCACCTGACTGTAAGGAGTCCATAACAAATACTGAATAAGTATCTATGGACACATGCATGTATCTAATCTTTCCAAATTCTGGGATATGAGTAACATCCATTTGCCATATATAGTTGGCTTGTAATCCTCTAGGGTTAACACCATTTTGAGGTACTGGGAAATAAGTGACACAATGTTGACAATTTTTGACAATACTTCTAGCTTGTCCTTTAGTCAATTTAAAATGTTTTTGAAGAGTGTTAGCGTTAACATGGAAGTTTTTATGAAAATTTTCTGCTTCTAAGAACGTGGAAAAAATATGTACGTCTCTAGTAGCTAAGTCTGCTAAAGCGTTACCCATACTGAGAGGTCCTGGTAACCCGGTATGAACCCTAATATGTCCAACAAAAAATGGTTCCTTACAGTCCCAAATTAACTTTTGAATTGTAGATAATGAGAATGAATGGTAGATGCTGAGGATATTTTTGGTAAAATTTCTATGATATTTAGAGCATCGACTATATATTTGCTGTCAGAGAACAGATTAAATGGCTGATTTGGGAACATTTGGAAAATTTGACAAATGGCTAGAAGCTCTATTTTTTGGGCAGATTGTGGAGGACAAAGAAAAGTAAATGTCTGTGTTGGCGTGACTATAGCAGCTGTTCCATTACTGGAGCCATCAGAAAAGCAAGTTATAACATTTGGTATGGAATCTTTTCTGGTGACTTTAGGAAATATGAATGGGTGTCTGATGAACATTTGGATCATTGAGTCCCCGGGGTAGTGGTTCTTAAAATTTGGATTATAATTACATATAATGGTAGCCCATACTTCTGATTCTTATGCGAGCTCAATTATAGTTTCTGGTTTATAAGGAGTGATAATTTTTTTTGGAATAATGCCAAAAATTCCTATAGCATTAGTTATTGCCTTTTCTATTAACTTTCCCACTAATTCTGGATAACTTGCTAGAGTTGTCTTTTGGCTATAGTGAAGATGGACCCAGTAAATAGGTCCTTGTTGCCAGAACACTCCTGTAGGACTTCCTATGGTGGCTATGATTATCAGCAATACAGGCTTAGTTATACCTACCCGATCTAAATGTGCCTTAGTAATGGCATCTTCTACCTTACATAATGCTTTTCTAGCTTCTGTGGTAATTTCCCGGGGTGAGGTGGGATCATTACTTCCCTAAAGAATATCAAATAATGGTCCAAGGTCTTCAGTTGTTAATTTTAAATATGGTCTTATTCAGTTTATATCTCCCAAAAGTTTCTGGAAATCATTTAATGTTTTTAATTTATCCATCCTAAAGGTAAACTTTTGGGATTGTATTAAGGTTTTTGTCAATAATGGCACCAAGGTAGGTAATGGGGCAAGAACTCTGTAATTTATCCTCTGCTATCTCTAATCCAAATCGAAGATTTTTGACCAGCCCATCATATACTCTGAAAAGTTTGCCTTGATCAGAATTAGCTAATAAGACATCATCCATATAATGATAGATCTTTAGGTCTTTATCAGATTTTCTAATAGGCTGTAAAGCTTTGTCTACATAGACCTGACACATAGGTTGGCCATGCCTTGTGGCAATACTGTCCATTCATATCTTTGATCGGGTCCTTCATGGTTAGTAGCTGGTACAGTAAAAGCAAATCTACAGGTATCTTCCTTATGAAGTGGTATAGAAAAGAAGCAATCTTTTATGTCTAAAACTATAATTCTCCAATCCTTTGGAATAGCAGACAATTGAGGGAGTCCAGATTGAGCTGCTCCCATTATTACCATTTGATTATTAATTGCTCTAAGATCTTGGAGGAGTTGCCACTTTCCTGATTTCTTTTTAATTACAAAAATAGGTGTGCTGAAAGGAGATGTAGAGGGTTGTAGATGGCCTAAGACCAGTTGTTGTCTTACTAACTCTCTGGCTGCTTGTAACTTTTGAGTATTGAGGGGCCACTGAGGTACCCAAACAGCCTTTTGTGATTTCCATGTAATTTTTATTGGCTCAGTGGCCCCCTCTGAAAACCCAGTCCCTCTTTATTACTTCTCCTCATAGCTTGGATGGGTTCAGTTATTCCCTGTGAATGTGCTCCCAGTCCTTTTCCAGGTATGAATCCCTGGTTCACCATGATATTACAAGCTGTCGGGTTAATATGTGTATGTTCATTAGTCAACTTGATCTGTAATTGTCTTAATATGTCTCTCCCCCATAAATTAACAGGTAAATCTCTTAAGACATAGGGTCGGAAAGTACTGTGATTTCCTTCCGTATCTGACCATTTCAATAACTGTGCACTCCGGGGTAGGTTTGAGGCAACCCCCAAACCTCGTAAGGTCTGGTCAGCCTTTTGAAGAGGCCAATCTTTTGGCCATTGGGTTAATGTTATGATACTAAGATCAGCTCCAGTGTCTAATAACCCATTAAATTCCTTGTCATTTATTCTTATAGTATACATGGGGCGATTGTTTAGGTCTAAGGCAAGCATGGTCATAGGTTCCCCTGTGGATCCAAACCCCAATTTATTTATTTTATTCCTTTTTGCTAAATATTTGTCATGTTCACTGGGTATCACCAATATTTGTGCTATTTTATCCCCCTGACTTATAACAGAAATACCTTTTGGGGAACTGACCATTATTTTTATCTCTCCCTCATAATCTGGATCGATTACTCCTGGTGTTATATGGAGTCCTCTTAGGGCAGCAGAATTGCACCCTAATAGTAAACCTACTGTCCCCAATTTAAGAGATCCATAGATACCCATAGGTATTAATTGAACCCCCATTTCTGGAGTTAGTACTGCTCTGGCGGTGGCACAGATATCCAATCCTGTGCTTCCTGTTGTTTGTCTGATGAGGGAATTGATGGATAATGGGTTCCAGGAATCACTCTGATGGGATCCGCCGCTGGTTATCCTTCCTTCAGGGCTCGGAATATTTGTGGGGCCCGAGCCCGAGGGCCCCTCATCTCATTTTTGGGAGTGGTTTTCCTTCAATGTCAGTTACAAATTGACATTCACTTGCCCAATGTTTTCCTTCTTTACATTTTGGACATACTCTGGGCATTTTTTTGTATATACTATGACCTGGGTTTGGACAATCCCTTTCAAAATGTTCTGGCTGTCCACATGAAAAACAGATTTTGGGTTTGGCCCCATAGCTTGAGCTACTCCTTGGGCAACAGCAGCTGCTAGTACTTGACCCTATATAGCTAACTCATTAATATCCCTGCATATTTTTAAATAGGTATTGAGATCCTTATTTTTCCATGGCCTAATTGCTTCCCTGCACCATTTATTAGCTTGTTCATATGCTAACTGTTTTATTAAAGGCATTGCTTGTTCTGAATTCCCAAACACTCTGCCTGCTGTTTGTAACAGATGGTCTACAAATTCTGCATATGATTCATTTGAGCCCTGTATAACTTTGGATAATTGCCTTTGCAAGTCCCCATGACCTTGTAATGTTTTCCAAACTCTAACAGTGGTGGTAGCTATCTGAAGATAGACCGCTGGATCATACATAATTTGTTGCTGTTGTTCAGCGTATAGTCCTTGTCCCAGTAACATATCTAGGTTTCATTGATGGAAACCTGCAGCTGTGTTTCTATGAGTCATCTCTGCACAGAGCTCTTGATTGGTTACTTTCCACATTAAATATTGTCCACCATGCAAAACTGCTCGACACATACTTGCCCAATCACTAGGAGTCAGATTAAGTGTTACGATGGATTCCACCATACTCACAGTAAACGGAGCTTGGGGCCCATAAGTAGCGACTGCCTCTTTAAGATTTTTTTACTGTTTTAAATTCTAGGGCCTGATGAAATCGCTGCCCCTGATTGTCCGCCAAGACAAGGCAGGACAGTCTTAATGGGCCTTCCACAGGGTCCCAGCGATCCCCGGTCTGTTTATCACTTGGGACTCCACTACAACATGGCCAACAAGAGTGCTTACAAAATGTCGGGTCTTCCCACCTTTCATCATAAGGGGGAGCTAAGGGGGTAATTATCTCATGGTCTTTCCTGCCCTTTAGCAATTTTGCAATGTTAACTCGCTTATTTTCTAGTTCCTCCCCAGTGTCTCCTTCCTCTTCAGAACTTTCTTCCTGTTTTTGGCTACTCCAGCCAACTTCCTCTTTAATTTGAATTATCCTTTCAGACTGATTTCGTGATATTTCTGAACCCATCTTTTGCTACTAAATAAGTTTGATACAGGACGAACAAAGACCACACTAACAGTAGTACAAACACACAAGCAACACAAAATACACGCACTCTGGAGCTCATTTACTATCCTATTTATTTTTGTATTTCACTACCTGGCCAGCTCTCCTGAGCACCAAACTGCCTTAGAGACAGGGGCTACAGCTTACCTGAGCACCTAACTGCCTTAGAGACAGGGGTTACAGCTTACCTTGCTACTTACCATTTGGGTTCTTGGGAGGGGAGACGAATGCAGAGCTCCCCGTACAGGTCACCACTTGACGCCGTCCAGCAGAGTCAATTTGGCATGGGAGACAAACAGGCAGCAAGCCTCTTGAATTTGAAGTGGTTTATTGAAGATTCATGAACCCGGAACCCAGAACTCCGGCGCTCGAGGACAGCCGGCTTATATTCCCTCCAGGAGGCAGAGGGTAGGGCCAACGTTAGTTAAGTGAAGATGAGGCGAGGAGCTAGCTGTCCAATCATGGTAAAGGTCAAAATGAGCAGGCACAAGCAGGAGCACTCGGGAACACATGTGCACGTGTTGTGTGCATGGACTTATTTGAATACAGCCAATGATAAAGCACCTGGGTGTGTTTATGTTAACCGACTTCCTCACCACTGATGTGATCAAAACAACTTCTGGCTGGCTACCAGGCGCCATCTTGGCATAGTCCGCATGGCTTAGCCCCCAACAGTAATTCCCAGATACCTCATCGAATAAAGATTTATTATGATTAATGGTGGTGACATCTGCAGGTAGCATTGGGCTGTCAGTTTCTTCAGCAATTGCCTCCATGGCAGATAGTTACCTTATCCAAGGACAACTAATTTTGGGGACAACTCACACTCAGTGATTTTGGACAGGGAAATAAAGGTCTGTCCATTTGGGGCCCAAATGAGAGAATTTGGATAAGTCACATTAGTTTATGAGCTACCATTGTGCTGGACAGCATTGCTTTTTGGTCTGCTGTGTAGCTGGGATCTCTCTTTGCCAGGTTTGCTGCCTCATCATCTTTTCCAAGTGTGTTGCTCCAAGAGAAATTATTTACCAAACTTTGGTCTATTAAACTCTGCTTTAAAGTCACTTCTAGAAAGTTTAACTTGTCATCGAGGTTGCTATAAAGATGCAAAGAGATAATGGTGCATATGAAAATGTTTTACACTAAGTAAGTGTAGACACTTACTTAGTTTTATTACAGTTGATAGTTTTATTACAGTTCCTATTGCATAAAGAGGCATCCCATAATCTTCTGAATATCCTAAACTGACTCATTTTAACAAAATAGTTTCTGTAAATACAGTTATTTGTCCTTTCAAACATGGTCTGTTATATTCTAGTAATTTTCCATGAGTTTAAATGCATAGCTTTGGAGGTATTCCTATTTATCTTTGACCATAGTTACCATATTGAATAGAAATTGTACTAGTACCTGACCATGTTTTAGGTTGCCTTTGACTATAGTTATAGGTAGTCCCTACTAAGAGTTAGAAACAACTCTATCTGGAACTTGCAGCTGTTCTGAAATATGATAAAGAAAGTGTAGTAAGATGGACATATGAGGGCAAACTTAGGTTCAGGAATTCAAAGATGGTGGAGGCAGAGTACAAGAAAAATGGTGCTGGAGGACAAGATAGGGAGAGGAGTCATCACATCCCTGTTTACACTGAGTCCCATTACCATGACAACTCCCATCACTGAAGACTTATAGCATATGATAACTCCCACCACAGGTTCAGTATTCTAAAATGATCAGTGAGGTAAAGTGGACAGCATTCTAATTAGGTTTTCTAAAGTAACCAATGGGGTAAAATTTACCACTATTCTAATCGGGTATTGTAAGGGAACAAATGGGTAAGATTTTTAATCAGCCCATAGAGGGAAAAGAATGCTTCATATTCTAGCATATAAGATACTTATTTCCACACATCCATGTTTTGAGCCTTTTTCTCCTGCTCAGCCCTTTCTGTTCTACATTAGAGTGCTACTTTCACCCTCACCTCAAAAAAATCTGTAGTTTCCTTGTTACTTCTATATGTCTTGCTCTTTTTTTTTTTTTTTTTGATTGGTACTCCAAAGACCTTAGACACCTCATTTGATAACAAAAACATGTCCAAGAAAAAATGTGAGGAACACAGGAAAGTTGTGTCCAAGAATTCAGTGACTTTATCCGTTCTGGAATGGAGTGATAGGAACCCAATATTCAGTCTCCTATACAGATTTCAGTGTCATACTAAGCCTAAGCTGCAATTACTTTGACTAGGGGAGATTTCTTTTTTTCTTTTTATTCCTCTTGCAAAAGATTTGTTGTCAATAGCAATCCATTCAAGTTCAGCATCTAGTTCTTCAAGAACTACAACTTCCCTGAAGTGAATGGAGATTCATAGCTGATAACAAATCATTGCTGAGAATGTGTTCACACCAGCAAAGCAATAACTCCATTCAAAGGACCAGAAGTTCAGTGGATAGTGTCCTCCTGAGAACTACAGCTTCCCCTTTAAGCACTAGGATGTGATGAAAATGGTAGGAAATCGTTGCTTTGTCAATATTTCTCAATGAATTTACTTTGGGTAGTGATAACCTACCTGGGCTTTATAAATCATCTCAAAAGTTAACTTTTGAATCCATGCTGATATATGTCTCTGCTGGGAACAATCTGCTTTTGACAGAAGAGTTAACACAAAGTTTTTTTCTTCCTTCTTTTTCATTATTAGTCAGGAAAATCTTACTTCTTTTTGACATTTCTGACTATCTTGTCTAGTTCGATTTCACCAAATAGACAAAGGACCTGAGCAAAACAGTAGTTTGGGTAATGAATGTATTGTTGAAAAAAAATGTCATTTGTTTTTGTGTGACTCATCCATGTAGAGATTAAATGAATCAGCAACTTCACTTGACTTCATCTAGAGATGAAAGCTTGAATTAGGTGCACATGATGTTGGAAAATTTGTCAAGCGAGTGAAGTTAGTCGATTTGCAGAAGGAAAAGTCAGCAAAACAGATCTATTCTGTCTGTTTAGGAAGTCCAGTGTTCCTGTTACAACTAAACCTGAATTAGCCACCAAATTCTCACTAATTGATATAGATGGGTGGTTCTTTCCAGCAAAATATGTAAAATATCATAGATGTATTTCATATTGTCACTATAAGGTCACCGCTCTTACTTTTCCCAACATGGCGCTGATCAGCTTTCTCTTCCGGATTCTACCTCCCATCGCTGTTTCCACCGGCACCACACCACACCCAATCAGTATTCAACACCTCCACCTGAAACCCGTGGTAACAGGACTCGTCCTATCAACTCTCACCCCATTTCATGCCCCAACCAATAAGCCCACACCTGGCTCTATATAAACACACTCCTTTCTAAATAAAGCGGAACTACTCTGGTGCTTAGCTTTGACCCGTGTCTCCGTGGGGAATTCTTTCATTGGTGCCAAAACCTGGAAGGGGGAAAACCACTACTGAGGACCCCCTCTCCCTGCACGGTCAAAGCTTCTTGCCCATGTCCACCTTTTTGAATGCTGGCTACCTGGCAACCACCACTGGCTAATTTCTAGGTAGTCACCCCTCACCCCTCAAGAGGCAACCACCCTTAACTTGACTATCACGGGGTATCTGACCGTGATTGTCCAGCAGCCCCCAATGCCTGGTTATAGGGAGGAGATCGCACCTCACCTCGGTCTTTATGGCCTCAGTGGACTCCTAGGTGCCTCATCCGTTATCCAATCAGGTGGGAGGGAACAATAGACCCCTTCTTATTTTCTTTCTCTTCTCTACTCTCTCCTACCTTCCACCATTTTCCAATGAAAACCTAGCGCTAGGTTCTCTGCGGCCCCCGGCATTTCTTCCCGGCAAGGGAATCCTCAGGTAACAACCTGACTTTTCCCTTTGCCCCCGACCCTACTGGGCCCCATGAATGGTTTCTCTCCTTGGGGATGCCTAAGTGAGTCATCCATTCCTTTTCTGGCCCAGAGATTTCTCTCTCTCTCTCTCTCTCTCTCTCTCTCTCTCTCTCTCTCTCTCTCTCCCTCCCTCCCTTCTCTTTCTCTCTCCCTCTATTTTCAGAGGACAATGGGGGGCCTCTTCTTCCCTCCCGAGCAATTCCCCTTTAAAATGTTTACTCTCCAATTTGGCTCACCTCTCACTGACCCCAGACATTAAGTCAAAAACTCTCATCAAATTCTGTACTCAGGACTGGCCTTCCTATCACTTGGATAATCAAAATAAATGGCCTCCTGAAAGCTCCCTTGACCATCAAATTCTGCTAGATCTTTTTAACTATTGCCAGCACTTAAAAAAGTGGAAGGGGGTTCCCTACATCGAGGCTTTCTCCCTTCTCTGGTCCCACCCTGACCTCTGCACCTGTTGTAACCCTCACCAAGTTCTTCAAGCCTGCAAACCCTCACTTCCCCCTTCTAAATCCTCCTCCTCCTTTGACCCAGTCGATGAACCCCCTCCTTATCATCTCCCTCCTTCTGCTCCCACTTCCCCAGGCCCTTCATCGCCTGATTCTGCTTCATCACCATCTTCCCTCTCTTCTCCACCTCCACCTTCTTCTTCTTCCATAGCATCATCTTCCGCAGCGCCTTCTTCTTCCCCTTCAGCCTCCTATAGTCCACCAGCCACCAGGTCCCGCACCCACAACCAAATTACCCAGCCCCATATGATGACACCCTTACGAGAGATTGCTGGACCCGAAGGTGTTATTTGGGTTCATGTTCCCTTTTCTATGACTGACCTCACTCAACTGGAAAAACGGCTAGATTCCTTCACTACTGACCCTACTAATTACATCCGTGAATTTCAATTGGTCCTACAGGCTTATAGTCTTACTCACCAAGACATTTACATGCTCTTAGCTAACACTTTACTTCCTGAGGAACGCAGACGGGTCTGGGAACGAGCCCAAGCTCACGCAGATGACACTCACAGAATCAACCCCAACCATCCTACTGGCCTCCATGTGGTCCCCAACAAGATCCAAATGGGACTATAATAAGGCAGCCGGACCACATTTAAGAGATCAGTTTGCTGCCTGTATAATCACTGGTCTAAAAAAGGCTACTTGCAAGGCAGTAAATTTCCAAAACATCCAAGAGATAATCCAAAAAAAGGATGAAACCCCTCTGAATTTCTAGATCGCCTCACTAAAGCTCTCCAATAATACACCAACTTAGATCCTGAAACCCCCAATGGCAGGCATGTCCTTATGACATATTTCCTATCCCAGAGCTACCCTAACATAAAGGCTAAATTTTAAAAACTTGAGCAGGGGCCTGCAACACCTCAGACTGAAATTCTGGCTATGGCTTTTAAGGTTTTCCATAACCGGGATGAGGAAGCCAAATGCCATAAGTACCATAGGTACAAAAAAGCAGAAAACAACAAATTTCAGATGCTTGCCCAGGTTCTACAGAAAGCCCCTCAGGCCAACGCCAACAGCCTATACGAAACACCAATCCCCTGGGAGCCTGTTTTAAATGCGGCAAAGAGGGTCATTGGGCTAAAGCATGCCCTACTCCTAGGACCCCCAACACGCCTTGCCCTAAATGTCAGCAAATGGGTCACTGGGGTTGAGACTCTCCCACCTCCTGAAGGGGAGCTGTGACCACAAACCCCAGTACTGACCTCTTGGGCCTTGCGCTTAATGACTGACAGGGCCTTGGGTCCTCCTCCCCTGGCCATTACCATCAACAGGCAGGAACCCAGGGTGAAACTGCAAGTAGATGGGCACAGCATCAACTTCCTCCTAAATACAGGGGCCACCTTTTCGGTCTTGAGGGAGTTTTGGGGACCCACGCTGCCTTCATCCTCTCCTATTGTCAGGGTAGGAGGGAAAACCATACTCCCATTAAAAACACCTCTTCTCACCTGCTCTATAGACGGTTTCCCTTTTTCCCATTCTTTCCTTGTAATGCCCCAGCATCTAGTACCACTTCTCGGTAGGGATATCCTCTCACTCCTCAAGGCTACAATTTCTATACAGCCTCCATCGTCCCCCGCACCACATTTTTTAATGGCTCTCTTAGCTAATGATTTTACAATCCCTTTCTGCTCCGATTGCACAGGTCCTACCCAAAACCACCCTAAACACAAGCACTTCCCCATCCCCACCTCCCTCATAAACCCCATTGCCCGAGATATCTGTAACCCTTCCACAGTCGCCTGCTCCCCTATTAAGATCCAACTCAAAGACCCCACTCATTTTCCAATCAGGCTCAATACCCATTACCCACCACCCCGCTAATTGGCCTCCAGTCCATCATACAGGATCTCCTAAAGAAAGAATACTTATGACCCACTCACTCCCCTTTTAATACCCCTATCTAAGCAGTCAAAAACCTAATGGTTCTTACAGCTTAGTGCAAGACCTCCACCTCATCAACTCTTCTGTTATTCCCATCCACCCCCTAGTCTCTAACCCCTACACCCTTCTCTCCCAAATCCCTGCTACTTCCACTCATTTCTCTGTAATAGATCTTAAGAATGCTTTCTTTTCTATTCCCCTTGCACCTGAATCCCAAGACATTTTTGCTTTCACCTGGTCTGACCCAAAAACCAGACACTCTCAACAGCTTACATGGACAGTCCTTCCCCAGGGCTTCAGGGATAGTCCCCATCTCTTTGGACAAGTCCTGGCAATGGACCTAAAGGACTTCCACTCAACTTGCCCTGACTCCTCTCTCCTTCAATGTGTAGATGATCTCCTCCTCTGCAGCCCCTCCATGGAAATCTCAAAATAGGACACCATATCCCTACTCAACTTTCTGGCCTGTAAAAGTTACAGAGCCTCCCCTCAAAAGGCCCAACTATCCTGTTCCATGGTCACTTATCTGGGGTTCTCCATCTCCCACAGAAAGAAAGCCATCACTACTGACAGGAAACATCTCATTAGCTCCCTTCCCATGCCCAAAACTAAAGCCGAAATCTTATCCTTCCTGGGCTTAGCAGAATATTTTAGGGCGTGGATCCCCAATTACTCCCTCCTAGCAAGGCCTTTATTTGACATGGCAAAAAGGCCCTCAATATGAGCCATTACCCTCCACTCCCAGCTGGCCTTTCCACATATTAAAAAGGGCACTTCTCCAGGCCCCAGCCCTCCACCTGCCGGACCTAAAAAAACCTTTTCTTCTCTATGTTCATGAAAAAGGAGGCCAAAGTTTAGGAATCCTTGGACAAAACTATGGACCAACTTTTGCCCCAGTAGCCTATCTCTCCAGGCAGTTGGACCCTACCATTAGAGGATGGGCACCCTGCCTGCACGCCTTGGCAGTCAGCCATGATCTCCAAAAGGAAGCTCATAAACTCACTTTTGGGTCTCCCCTCACAATTCTTTCACCACATCACCTGAAGGACCTCTTAACCTACAAAGGGTTACAATCTCTCCCCCCTTCCAGGATTCTCTCCTTACTGGTATCATTTTTACAGAACCCCACTAAATCTTTCAAACCCTGTCCCCTGTTGAATACCGCCTCCTTGCTCCCTATCACAACCAACTTACCAGAGCCCCCAGTCCATAACTGTACTGAAGCTCTGGAAGTTTTTCTTCCCTGCCCCACAACAATCTCTGAGGGGCCTTTATCTT